>NC_044924.1:2532879-2697019 GCF_003576645.1 Ipomoea triloba | reverse complement strand
TACAAGTATCTATAACAAGATGTTAACACTGATATCTACATGACGAGTATTTTCATGATAGTCTCATACAAGTACCTATAACAAGATGTTAACACTGATATCTACATGACAGGTATTTTCATGCGAGTCTCATACAAATATCTATAACAAGATGTTAACACTGATATCTACATGACAGGTATTTTCATGCGAGTCTCATACAAGTACCTATAACAAGATGTTAACACTGATATCTACATGACATGTATTTTCATGCGAGTCTCATACAAGTACCTATTACAAGATGTTAACACTGATATCTACATGACATGTATTTTCCTATGAGTCTCATTACAAGTATCTATAACAAGATGTTAACACTGATATCTACATGACAGGTATTTTCATGCGAGTCTCATACAAGTACCTATAATAAAATGTTAACACTGATATCTACATGACAAGTATTTTCATGCGAGTCTCATACAAGTATCTATAACAAGATGTTAACACTGATATCTACATGACAGATATTTTCATGTGGGTCTCATTACAAGTACCTATAACAAGATTTTGAGCACTGAAATAGAAGTTATCTATATCAAGATTTTGAACATTAAAATAAAAGTTCAGAATGGAGAACTTAAGTACACATAGTATTTTCCATAGATATAGGAGTAGAATGTACATTCACTCAATATATTGTATCCAGTCATACTTCTAAATCATATAAAAAAAATGTGGACATACACTCAAAATCCCTAAACACTCTACCTAGGGTGTGAAGAAGGATGTGTTACATCTACACACTAAAAGTTTTAGTAGTAAATATTACACACTATAAGAATTTTGTTAACTTTTTAAGAAAAAACAAGATAATATATTAATAAGATCAGAGTCAAGCTCTAAAGCATGAACAACAGAAAGGAAAAATGGAACAAAAAACAGTCCCAAGCCAACTCATGAGCAATCTTGTTTGCAATCCGTTCCACAAACAAAAAGGTGAGATTGATTAGAAAAATCTCTAGCTATTTCCCTAATGTAAAGGTGTCAAATGGCAGATATATAGCATGTATTCCTAATTCTTATTCAGTGGTTGACACTGATAAACTACTTTTTTTATATGGGTCTTATTAAAAGTATTTTGAGCATTAAAATAAAAGTTCAGAGTAAAAAACTCAAGTACACATAGTATTTTCTATAGATATAGGAGTATAATGTACATTCACTCAATGTATTGTATCCCGTCATACTTCTAAATCATATAAAAAATGTGTACATACACTCAAAATGGCTAAACACTCTACCTAGGGTGTGAAGAAGGATGTGCTACATCCACACACTAAAAGTTTTAGTAGTAAATATTACACACTATAAGAATTTTGCTCATTTTTAATAAGAGTCAAGCTCTAAAGCATGAACAACAGAAAGAAAAGCGACTAAAAAACAGCCTACACAGTCACGGCTTCCTGAACTAACTCGTGAGCAACCCTGTTTGCAATCCGTTTCACAAACAAAAAGCTGAGATTAAAAAAAACTTCTAACTATTTCTCTGATGTAATCAAGTCAAATGACAAGTATATAGCATGTATTCCTAATTCTTACTAAGGTGGTTAACACTGATAAACTACTTTTTTTATATGGGTCTCATTACAAGTATCTACATTAGGGTTTTGAACATTGAAATAAAAATTCAGAGTAGAGAACTCAAGTACACATAGTATTTTTCGTAGATATAGGAGTATAATGTACATTCACACAATGTATTGTATCCAGTCATATACTTCTAAATAATATAAAAGATGTGTACATACACTTAAAATCCCTAAACACTCTACCTAGGGTGTGAAGAAGGATGTGTTACCTCCACACACAGTTTTAGTAGTAAATATTACACACTTTTAGAATTATAGATGCAAATGGAAAGGTTTAGAATTATAGATGCAAATGGAAAGGTTTAATGCATGTGTTACTCTGATGATCCCACAAAATTTTGTTACTTGTAAAAGAAAAACTATTAAAAGAAAACCCACTCCCTATTTGTTTCAAAACCTACACCCAAATTTTTTTTCTACAAAAACTCTTCCAAAAATCACAAATGTGTTTGCCCTTAAGGTTTGGACAAAAAGAGTTCCCAACTAAATTAAAAATAAAAAATAAAAATTCTCAACCTCCTCCTAACAAAAAAAGGAATCAAGTAAACCATTCCAGTGGACTAAATTGACGATCTTCTCATTCTTAAAATTTCTTTAATTTGATCCTCAAATAGTTTAATTGACAAAAAATTTAACAATGCAATTATCAAATTAATTGAAATTGAAAATTAGGAACAAACATTGACAATTGAGAAATGATCGAAGGTAAAAAAAAATGGTGATTTCCCCTTAATCATCAACATGTTCTGTGCTTTCTCCGTGCAGCTTGTTCTTCCCAAAAAAAAAAAAAAAACTACAAGCAACGATTTTACTTTTTGCACTAAAAGAAGTGTTTATACAACTCGATCTGATGGAATTCAATCTTCCATAATCGGAATTCCATGTATAACCAATTCTCTATTTGCACATATGAAAATCACATCAATCTGTCAGATATAAACAAAACATCAAACAAGATTTCAACACAACCGATCCATTTCAGATAAAAGCTAGAATCTAAGCAAGAACACAAAGGCAGATTAGCAAGAAAACAGACGACACACTCACAAAGTTACCTCGTCTCCATCCCGACAGCTAAAAAAAACTTTTTTTTTGTTTGAAATACGAACGGATGAACCTTAAATAAATAACAAATTCACAAATACACTAACGCGAAAACATGGTAACATGAACACACATTTTAACTACTAATGTTTTTTGCATTCTCCATTCTCTATAATTCTGGCATGAAATGAAAATGAACAACATATATAAACACACACACCTCACCTGTTAACTACAACAGATTCGGTAGTCTCAATATTCTCCATTTTTTAGATGATTTAGCTACGTATGTCCAGCACTATATCACACAGCTTAGCTTATATATATATTATACATGAAAAAACTGGGTTTTCCTAGAATTTATAAGCACAAATGGCCTTCACATAATCAAGTAAAACGAGGTAAAAACATTCATTCGAATCAAGATAGTCGCCTGGAATCATCGTATTCATTAAATTTCTAGTTTCGGCGTTATCTTATATGTATATACTATATCCGCCATGCACATACTATATCTAGGAAAATAGAATGTTGCAGAGTGGAAAAAAGTTGGTGGAATTCTGCATGGGAGAATATGGAATATAGCCTTTACAAAATAGGTTAAAATAGCAACAATATATTATACATAATGTTTATTCCAAATGTGTTTATATTATATCACATATTGTTATTTTAATATTAAAATTAATACGAAAATTCGGCATTAAATTTTTTTATATTTTGTAACGGTTACGTTATATAAAATTATACGCTTTTATTACCGAATAAAATTTTTTACCTAATTTGGAAACGTTAATAAATACATGCCTTATCGGGAATTTTGAATTTTGCCATAAAGGGAAATGTTTGTTTTTTACCTAACTTGATTTCCAAACTTGGAAAGGTTTATTTTTTACCTAATTTGAAAAGGTGAATAAATGCATACCTTAACAACAAATTTTGAGCCATGCCATAAAGGGAAAGGCTTAAATATTTATATGAAGGAAATATTAAATGCATTTAAACTTGTTAATCACTTTTTAATTTAAGATGGAACTTGTCAATTAATGTGACAAAATTTTATTTAATTGAATAGTGATTGAATAAGTACCGTGTTTCATGAATAGTGAGTTAAAATCTACATAAATTAGAAGTGGCGGAGTACTTTGGCGCCCAGGACTTAATTAGAAGTGGAAGCAGACGCAGGATTGGAAATGATTTAAACCGGTTGTTATGTCGTGAACCTGGAAGGTGGACTCGAGTCAATATTCATAATTTTAAAACTTTATGTTCACAATTTGAAAATTATATGTTCAAAATTTTAGAACTCTATATTCATAATTACAGAATTCTATATTCACAATTACATAGTTCTATATTCACAATTTCATATTCATAATTTTATATTCAACAGTATAACACAATTTTTGAATCTATATAACAAAATTGTGAATATAGAGTTCAAAATTGTGAATATTGAGTAATCTAATTTTGTATATTGAGATATAAAATTGTGAGTATAGAGTTTTTTTTTTTTTTAGAAGAGTGAATGTAGAGTTTTAAAATTGTGAAAAATAGAGTTCTAAAATTGTGAACATATAGTTCTAAAATTGTGAACATATAGCTAAAATTGTGAACATAAACCCGGATCCATAGCATAATTTGTCAGTTTAAACACAGAGGTTTGGGACACTCCTTGGCTACCTGATCCCACTAGGGTTAATGACTTAAGTGGGACGAAAAATAGGAGAGTGGACAAAAATATGACTATTTTAAAAGCTGGACAAAATTTAAAAAAAAAAAAAAAAGCAGCATTTGGGACTTGCGTTTGAGGTCAGAAATGCAAGTCTCAAATGTGCTGACCAAAAATGCATGTCCCACTTCGTTTGAAGTATAAAATACTTCAAAAACGCAAGTGGGACTTGCGTTACGTTCATCATTTAAAAAAAAAAACAAAACAAAAAAAAAAACAAAACAAAAAAAGAAGTAGCCTTCTCCGACAAAGGACAAGCGACCAAAACGGTTGCCTTCTCCTGCGACTGGAGAAAAACGGTATCCTTCTCTTGCGACCAGAGAAGGCGACCAGAGTTTGGTCGCCTTCTCTAGTCGCAAAAGAAGGAGAAGGCGACCAAAATTGGTCGCTTTCTCTTTCGCCGGAGAACGCGACCTTTTTTTTATATGATAAATACAAGTGGGACATGCGTTTGTGGTCAACGATTGAAAAATAAATAAATTTAACAAACGCATTTGGGACTTGCGTTTCTGACCTTAAACGCAAGTCCCAAATGCTCTTTTTCCATTTTTGTCCAGTTTTTAAAATCATCCTATTTTTATCCACTTCCCTATATTTGGTCCCATTTCAATCATTAACCCTCCCATGCCCCTTCACGAGTCGTTGGAGCAGAAGCGGATCCCACTTGCTTAATTTGCATGTTTGACGCAAGATTATTGTCAACGAAGATATGTATGACTTCATTTGGGGTCTGCTTGTTTAAAGATAATGGGGCTTTCATGGCAGCTATGAATGACCCTCTCGTTTGTGTACAGGGCCTGCTGATGGTTAAAACGTTAGTGTGCAAGGAAGCTTTATCGTGAATTAAAGATAGGATCTGATGAACGTCCTAGTTAAAATAAATTGTTGATTTGAACCTTGAGGGTGCTCTCAATTAACAATAAAGTGTTGGACCTCTTTTACGTTGGCTTGGTTACTCATGCATGTATGAAACTGATTAACACATTTAGTTTTTGTGTAGTTCGTCACATTAATCGATCAGTGAATCAGTCTAATCGTCACAAGGTTGGCTGAACCTTGCGCATGTGCTTTCAACAATAATGCGTTGCTTCTATTGATTCTTCATTCTAGCTATACAATTATGACAATGTGTAGCTAATTCTTAGAGAATTTGGATTAGGTTTACTAGGATGCTAGAATGTTTTGGATTGCAATCAAAAAGTGACTTGCAAGTATTGACTTGATTTTTGTTGCAAGTGGATTTTGTATAGACTATTGTATGGTGATGGTGTAATAGGTCTCGGAGGTGTGTGGTAATAGGTTACGAAGGTGTGTGGTTGCCAAAACATTGGGGATTCTTTTATGTTGGCTTAGTTACTCATGCATGTAAGAACCTCATTATCAATTTATTAGTTCTTGTATAGTTCGTCACATAAATCACTCAGCAAACTAACCTACTCAGTGCTCATGATTTGGCTAAAACGGACGGCTATCCCCGGCAAATTGTGCTATGGACCCGGGTCCACCTTGCAAGGTGGACACGATGCAAGGTGGACTCGGGTCTATGTTCACAAATTTAGAACTTTATGTTCACAAATTTAGAACTCTATGTCCACAATTTTAGATCTCAATATACAAAATTCCATTACTCAATATTCACAACTTTTGAACTCTATATTCACAATTTTGTTATATAGATTAAAAAATTGTGTTATACTGTTGAACATAGAGTTTTAATATTGTTGAAAATAGAATTATGAAATTGTGAACATAGAGTTATAAAATTATGAACGTAGAGCTATGAAATTTGCGTACTATTAGACAATGAGTGAAGGAGTTAATTCCAGAAATGGTCCTTCGACTATTGATTTTTACCAATTTTTGTCCTCAACTTTTAATTTGACCAAAGTTGGTCTCTTAACTATTGCTTTTGTACCAATTTTGGTCCTTCTGTTAAATCTATGTTAAATAGGTGTTAAAATTGAGGGAAAAAAATATAAAATTAAATATTTGAGGCTTTTATATATTACTATAGTGTATATACTCTGGAATTAACTCTGAGTGAAGGCTATTCAACTTTTTACAATCTATACAATACAATATATAAAAGTAAAATCCTTCTATTTTATTTTCCCGCCCAAACTTTTGTAGTCAATTAATTAGATATTTTATTGATTAAATAATTAATAAAGCTTATTTGGTAAGAAAATATAAAATGGAAATTAACTAATATCTATTAATTGGTAATAATGTTTCTATATTCACATATTAACGTAATAACATAATATGTGTAGAAAAAACATATTAATTAGATAATTAGGTAATAACATAATAGCATAATTGGTAATATTATGTATGATATTCTATAATATAATTGGTAATATTATTGTTTGTAAATTCAACGTATTTTTTTACGTTTTTATAATACCGAAAAAACATATTAATTAGGTAATAACATAATAGAATAAATTGCAATATTATATTAATCTATACTATCTATACTATATATAGGAGTAAAATCCTAATAATTTCATTTTCCTACACAAACTTTTGTAGTCAATTAATTAAATATTTTATTGGTCAAATAATTAATAATGCTAATGTAAAATGAAAATTAACTAATATCTATTAATTGGTAATGTTGTTTCTTTCTTTTTTTTTTGCAAGCATGTAAATATGTAATATTGTTTCTATATTCACGTATTAGCGTAATAACATAATACCGTTTTGAAAAGATTAACTATTAAATAACAAAACTATATAAATGAATAAAGTATTATAAAAATCCTCTATATATAAAAATAATCTAAATATTTCAAATTGTTAGTCCGTGCATCGCACGGGTATCATACTAGTATTATAAAAATCCTCTCAAATGTTTGATCTTCATGACGAAGGTAGCAAAATACTATGAGAGGCATCACATCGTGCAACTTAAGCAATATAAATGAAAATTCTATTGAATTATAAGTACTGCACAACATCATTAATATAAAGGAACAAATTATATTCAATTTATAAAATACAAAACAAACAAAAAAAAAAACCTCAATAAAAATAGTACTCTGTATAAAATCTTATACGAGCATCGCTTGACATTTGTATAGAAGTTTTGCATTGGATATTTACATTATATTTCAAAGCAATTCACATATTCATTTGGCATATTTTGCTATTAATCACCAGTAGTTTCAACTTTCAATTACAAATTTCTTGAAATTCTGCCTTGCAAGGAAAAATGAACTAAAAAATAAAAAAATAAATAAAAAATAAATAAAAATTGTCGAACAAGGTCAAATTATTAAATAAATTCACATAAATAATACTAAGTACTACAATACCAATACTAGTGCCCAACTGCTCATTTCGCACCCAAAAACGACAAATAATACAAAGTTCAATACATATACAAGTGCTAATTTGGCACTCGAAAACGAATAAACTAACATAAGGTATGATACCACATTATTACTACCATTCTGTTTTTACGTTTGTCTACGAACGCGTAAACAAACAAACAACTTTGTTTTGCATGCAGCGACAGTTGAGTACCTTGACTCTATTTCTCCATTATGTTCTGTGTAACGCAATGCCGTTACAGTAACACAATGTTATGTAAATAACCAAAGTTCTCTCTGAAACTTCAGAAAAGGGAATAATGGACCTTTGCCAATGCAGACTCACCGAATCCGGACTAGCCGTGGCCGTGGGGATTGATGCTAGGGTAGAGTCCCAAGATATGCTCGGGCATGAAATCATGTCGCGTCAAGATTCCCACAATTGGTGGTCTCTGCAAAGAAAACGACAGATGAAAATGTTAACAAGTTAGAACTGAGAAGCCACAAATGATGCTTATCATAAGGACTAAGGTGTTTTCAAATTCCTATACCCAACAATTTAGGTTCAAGATTGGGTGGGGATGAGCAATTTTAAGGACAAAAGATTAGGTAGGAAAGTCCTGATGAGAGAGCAAAAGAAAAGAAAAACTACCCCAATGCGCTTAGGGACAACACACAAGTGTCTGAGACCAAGCTCTCGAAAGAGTATTGCAGCTTTTGCCAGAGACATAGTCTCCACTACAGTGTAAGGAGACGTATTTGTGATAGGATGGAGATCAACATACATCTCCATCTCCTCCTCCGTGATATTCAAATCATCAACTTTAAGCCCCTTTCCTAAACCCGGCTTTGCAAAATCAAATGCGTGAAACCTCCTCAAGATTTGTGAACCCATCAACCCCTGCTGTTTGGAGAAATTCTTTCCATTCAGCAAAACGACCAGATGTGACCTAAGAACAAGCCCACATAACTCTGGTGATTCAGAGAAAGGTGGCTCATCAATTACCGGAAACCCATTGTGTCCAGTTATCTTTAAAGCATGTAAGATGTTGCCGACTTTCTCAACACCAGAAAAGGTTATCAGGGGTCCAGAGCAAACATCCCCAGCAACCAAATGCCTCATGTATGGTTCAGCATGAGCTTCCATGAAAGGCAAACCCTTCATCTTCACAATTTGGTCGTAGACCCCTTTGTTAAAACAATCAGCCACGGTTTTTGATATAAGCAGAACTAGCATCATCAGTGGGAGCATTAAGAGATCATTTGTGAGTTCAAGCATAATCACACATAGTGACACAGTCATCCTCATCGTCCCACCAAGAAAGGAGGCAGCACCAAGCAGGGCAAAGAGACCCGCATCAAGATTGGAGACAGAACCCAAGAAGTTCCCAACAAGACGCCCATATGAGGCTCCAGCAAGGATGACAGGAATGAAGAGCCCAGATGGAACAGCAATTCCATAAGTAATAATCCCAAGGACGTAAACCCCAGCAAAAAACAAAAATAGGGTAGAGAGTAGAAATTCACTCTCATCTCTTGAACTGAACAAATTACGTATGGCATCATCATTTGTGTTCAGAAAGAGGGACGCAAGATCATTGTATTGCCCTGCTGGACACTGGAAATTCTTGAAGTCCCCAGATCGACCTTCAGTAGGGCATACACTCTCGAACCCTGGGGGGCAAGGTCTGCATCTTGCCAACCAAGGAAGGCCAAACAAGCAACAAGAAGTCAAGATAGAAATGGTCATGACAAGCAATATCTTGAAACCTGGACCTCTTCTGCATAGCGTGAAAAAATCAACATAAGACCAAAAGGAACCATGAAAATCCACATTCTGTGAACTATGGCAAAGACAAAATTTTAACAATTATGTCAAAGTACATGGCAAAGACATAATCACATTTTTAAGAAGAAGTAACTTGGAAAAGAAAAGGGAATACAACAACCTTATCATGCAACTAGTACACTGCCCACTTGCCACTCTATTCATGATGTTTTAAAACTCAAGTGAACTAGTTAATTACAACTTCATGTCAACAAGGGCAAACAGAAAAATCCTTTAGTTACACTACAGAGAAGCAGGGTGCATGCTTCTAGAGAATCTTCACATCATGAAACTACCACAAGCAGAAATTATGCACCCACATGGAATAATTATGCTAATAATTATGCTTGCTCGGTTATAAAAGACCAGAACAAAACAAGGCAAGAAAATATATAATATGGCATCATAAGAAGCAACTAAAGGGCATACTCATTGATTATGCTGTAGGTTCGAAGAACCTTGTCCACAAGATAGTTGTATAGGCTTCCCAAAACACCTCCAAGTATTCCAAGTAACATAATTGCCAGCAGATCTGTAGTGTTATAGTCAGGCACATTTGAATGAACATCAAACATAATCAGGCCTCCTTGTCCAAATAGTCCACATTTCCCAGACCGACAAAATTGGATAAAAGTTCTGAGAACCACAGCCACTACAGCAGTTGTGAAAAAGGTTCTCCAAAGAAGTGCACTCCGCCACCTAAAATGAATAACTAAAAAGATAACTATCAAAACATAAAGGGCATGGGGCCGCACAACAAGCTAACTTTGCTAAGAAACTCTAATTTTCAATTACATTTTGTGTTGGGCAACACTTTCATCAAATTAGATGCTAGAATATTTTGACTCCATTCTATCAGTAATTTTATATGCCCAACAAGTGGTGATGATTAACTGTTTGGTTCTTTTCATCTGATTGGTTTTAGGAAAGAGGAAGTATTCAGAATAATAAATATAGCCCAAATTCAGAGAGAGAGAGAGAGAGACCATGAAGCAGCTTCTTCAAGGGCAAAAAGGACACCTCCAACTGGGGCACGGAAAGCACCTGCAACACCAGCTGCAGCTCCACAGGTGATCAAATCCCTACGGTCCCGGTCATTTTTGAAGAGTCTAAGCCATTTCCAAGTCAAACGATACTTGCGGGAACCTCCCTGTCCAAGTAAGTTTGCTATGCAAGCACCTGTATGAACCATGGGCCCTTCTTTTCCCACAACAAATCCAGCAGCAACACCAAAGATGGAACCAAAAATCTGCCAAGTTCAATGAATTAAAATAATTTATGAGTCTTTGAAGCTATGAAATTGACAGAGCAGCTTAACAATAGAACAAGTACTTACAAAGTAGCAACAAATGTGTAATCTCATGAACCAAAACATTTTCATAGCAAAACTAAGTTACCAATTGCATCATGAGTAAGATGGAATAGTCCAGCAAGGTTGCAATGTACAAATAAAAATCAAGTTCTGCAAAATATTAAACATATACCTTCTTGAAAGTGAATAAAACAGTGTGCTTATAGGAACCTAACAATATTGGAATGGTAGAATACACAAGCTTTTTAGGCAGTTTGAAGCTAAAGAAGAATAAAAATAAAGAAAAAAAACTGATTTAGGTAATATAAGCTCTGAACCAGAAGTCACTCCCATAGAAGGCAAAGCTCCTTTGTTTGAACTGATAATTTTTTGCTTACTGTAAATGGTATTTGTTTTGCACACTAATTCGTTTACACTGTCATCCATAGTGTCATTTTAAGCACACGGCTTAACTCAGATTTTTATATGCAGGTTTTTGTGCATAAAGACATATGTGCAAAATAAGGCAAACCTACCTTGACAAATAGGGTACTTGGAGCCAATATTGAATGAGCATCCACACCATTGAGATATGCTTTCACTTCAGGAATACCAGAGCCAGCAGCTGCAGGCGCAACAAATGCACATAGGAATCCAGCACAAATTGCGAGAATCAGATTGCAACCAGCCATTGCAGCAAATGCCTGAAAATACCTGCACTGAAATTAAAATCACTACCAAAGAATAAAAACAAATGAAATAACTAGATCTTGTTATGGCGTTACACTGAAACAAAACATATAAAGCTAACATATTTTGTAACCAATAAAGATTTTGTGAGCTCAGACTCTGCTGGGAATTTTGCATATGAATGAATCCAATGTAGTGCCACTTCCTTCATGGAGCCAGTAAAATGTCAAATTATGGTGTGGCAGGTAAAGCACACTAGTAAAAAGATCCTTAATAGGCTTATAAAGCATCTTCAACACAACATCAACCAAACAGCTTGTAGCTCAAAAAGACAATTGACACACGTAGTATGCTAGTTGCAAATGAAATTAAACCATGAAAATTTTCATAAATTAAGATTTAATGGAACAGAGCTTACTTTCCCTTGAGCATTAAGTTGTTACTAAGTAGAAGTTTGAAACCAGCAATATTCTCCACTGCAAGGTTATTAAAAAGGGCTACAATCCCTGTAACCAATCCAATGAGAAATGCAAGCGTCCATTTGAGAAATATGTATTGGAATATCTGAACCTTCTTCCTTGACCTCCAATCCTGTTTAATTAGGTCATTTTC
This sequence comes from Ipomoea triloba, assembly GCF_003576645.1. Classification (NCBI taxonomy): domain Eukaryota; kingdom Viridiplantae; phylum Streptophyta; class Magnoliopsida; order Solanales; family Convolvulaceae; genus Ipomoea; species Ipomoea triloba. The sequence continues at coordinate 2,684,871 of NC_044924.1, read as the reverse complement.
AAGAATCCTGCACATTAAATAACAGAGAGTGAAATTGGAATTTAACTGCTAGATACCCTACTGCAGATAATAGCAATGTATAGAAAGTGGCATGATTGCATAGTTGCACATGAGCTCCATGTATATCCAATACAATAAGTTTGTACATTACATTAAAGCTTTTGCAAGCAAGCCAATATCAGTCAAAAGCCCAATTCAGCAAATAGATCTAAGCTGACTCGTACACCATGTGATCCGTAACTCCAAAAAAGCAATAGCAAAACAACCGAAAGCACAATCAATGAAAAGAGAAAAGCATAATGAGGAAAATCAAAATGATCCAACTACGGCTAACTAAGCATACTTGTACACAAATCCTAATCAGTACGCATAACTTTCATCTTCCTCCCAATAATACAAAAGTGTCCAATTCCTTATTCCAAAACGTCTAATATTATAGGGGGAAATCAGAAATGAACGACATACGGTCGTTTAACAGTCAAATGGAGACGAAAATCAATTTCGAAAATAACACGGAGAAATTGACGAAAAAAACAGTTAGCACTTTCTGGATTTTACAAACATAAAGTAGATAAGTGAGAAACACAATAGCATAAACGCGATATCAACACCGAACATACTCACTCGTAATCGAGGCTTTCGATGGGGCAAACATTGGCTCCAATAATGGCAATCTGCGATGTGTTATTGACTCTGCTCTTGGAGAGAAGCAAAGGCTCCCTGATATGCTCCGGTGACCAATCCTCGTGACTCTCCGCCCCGTCATCGTGTCGCTCCCAACCCGCTCCATTCCTCTCCGCCGCATTCTCTATATCAACCTCGTCCTTATCCATACAAAACTCCACCGGCGCACGTAAGCTTCCGAATCTCAGTGTTCAAAGAGCAAATCAGGCTCTAGGTTTCAGATAGAGCCTTTGAGATGCAATTCTCGTCTGAATTAGGAAACGGTATTTCTTTTTTTCTGTTAACGCATGAGTAAAGGGAGGGAAGTTGGAGAGTTGTGTGATCATGTATAATAGGAGAGAGAGAGAGAGGGAGAGAATGGAGAAGAAGCTCTGGCTGGAACAACAGTGGCTTAAAATGTCGTTTTAAGTTGATGCGTATTGGTCCTTTTGTCCATTTTGCCCCTCACTTTGACCGAAACTTTATCAGCACTTATCAACCACAAGCCCCATATATTAAGGCGATCTAAGGGAGCTAGCTTAGGTGGACATCATGAGTAAATTTTACTTTTCATCCATCCGTTATTATCCCAATCTCGTATTTAGTTTTATTGCATTATTTTTTATTTTTTTTTGTAAATTCACTGAGCTCACTTGCCACTTGAGCTACCTCATTGGATTTATTTTATTGCATTATAGTATTATACTATTCACTTTTATTTATTTATAAAATTAGTTCTCCATTTAAATTATTGTCAATTTCATCATTAATAAAAAGTTACTAACATGTGCGTAATTTCATCGTTCAATTAAAACAGCAAGATAAATTACTTATCAGGAATAAGAGGATTGAACGATAAAAATTACATTTTGATCCTCTTTGTTAAATGTGGAATAGTAGAAATTTGAATGAATGATTAACTATAACAATCAAATGACGGTCAAAGACGTAATGTGACAAAATTAAAAAGAAAAAATATAAGATTAAATGTTACAATGTCACAATAATTGATAACTAAAAATAGACAAAAACTTGTGTAAGACCGTTTCACAAGTCTCAATCTGTAAGACCGTTTCATATGTCTCAATTCGTGAGACTGGTCGGATCTTTAATTAATGAGGTCAAAGATCTGACATCTCACACAAGTGTTAAATTTTCTCACATAATCACAAATTAAATTTACCAACTTTATTTGTTTTAGCTTAATCAAACCGCCAAAATAAGTATTTGATAAACAATTATTTAACTTGGTTGAATAGTGCCAATAAGCTATAAATAAAAACGGTGTATAGAGTAATTTCTCGATATAACTTATTTTATTTTATTTTCAGAAGTTTAATTTGCTCCTAAAATATTCTAGATACCTTCTTTATAATAATAATAATAATTATTATTATTATTATTATTATTATTATTATTATTATAAATTTAACTTATTTTAAAATTTATATCTATATACTTGTTAAATAATTAAAAGAAAATATTTTTTAATGTAATATGTCAAATCAAGAGTTTACCAAAATTTTGGCGTTTACATACAAATAATATAATTGTCTAAATTTCTAATGTTAAATAGTTTTTTTTTAGCAACCAGCCCTATTACATTGTAGCATCTGTTCATTTATACTTTCTCAAATCGCTTTCGCTGAGGCTCAAACTCATGATCTCTCGTATGGGAAGGCCATTACATGTCATTTGAACACAAGGTGCTTGGCAATGTTAAATAGTTTAATTGCACAACTATTATGTTCAGTGATTTAATTGCAATATTTTCATCGTTTTCTCCTTTTTATTATTATGAAACTAATTTGTATTTGATCCAATTACACTTGTAGAGTTTGACAGACATGTATAATAGTATATTCTTCATATATTATTATATATAAAGAATTGTTGCAACGAATGATGTACAAGTACTAACAATAATCAAATTTACTAACTTTAGAAAAATAAATTAATACCTAAAATAAAGTTTTACAGTCCTTTTTTTCTTTGTTCGGATAGTATAATAAATAAAAAAACAAAAGTTACAAGAAACCTACACTGTCCTGTTAGAAGATAACTAATACTATTTGGTGGGGAAGTTTGAGACATGAAGGCCAAATTACAAATGTTCAAAGTGAATCATCTTCTATCAAGTATAATATTTTAAAAACTTTTCAATCAAAATATGATTGATATGTTGAAAAGGAGTGGTCGAATGGGTAGAAATAATTCTTTTACCAAAATGTCACGAGTTTGATTTTGTTTTATTTTTATTTTTATTTTTATTTTTTTGATGAGAAAAACACAATAACTACTAAAGAGAGTGCATTATTGAGTAACCCCGCCTTGTAATCATAATTGACAAATGACCAGATAAACAAACTTATATTATTCATAATTGACCGCCCCAAATCAAGAAGCCAATAATTAAGCCGCATTCATTAAGAGACAAATTTAAAATATTGTGATGATCAATCCACTAACCTGATTAACTTGGATTGGGTTACCCATGAATTAATTTTTTGTCAAAATACTATAGGTTAATTACTTTAGTCCGAGCCAAGGTCCTTGTGTTCCAGTGACATCAAACCCTTCCCTTTATACGGGAGGTGGTGGGTTCGAGCCTCAGTGGAGTCAATACTGACTCTTGTGCTTCAATAGGTTGGGAATCTAGTTATGAACAGATACTGCATTGTAATAGAGTTAGTAGTATTAAAAAAAAATTAGTCTGTCACATACACAAGGTCATAGAATACTTTTGTTATTGTTAAGTCATTATGCACTAATCATGGTATCCTAATAATCAGTGCACAATATATAACTATGTACTTGGTATATATATAACGTGATTAGTGATAATGGCGAAACAAAAATTATTATATTCTATCTAAAAAATAATATAAGGCTCAAAAGAAATATAGGCAATACTACTTTAAAAAATCTATAAAATTTTACTACTCCGTACGTATATAGTTAATGTAGTCTTTTGATTTTCTTATGAATTATATCTTAAGAAGTTTCCAGTAGCCTTTCCTTTCTTTCATATTTTTCACATCTCTTATTATATGAAACCCAATAATAAATAAATAAATTTGTTCAAAAATAAATAAATAAAGACATATATACTATTTTGTTTGATACATCATACATCATACTATAAGTATCATCTATCCTTACCTTCAAAGTTAAATTTAAATGAATAATTTGTCGTGTATAATAATAATAATAATAATTGTTGTTGTTGTGTTATAATAAAGTCTGTATGTTTTATAGAAAATAATTCTAGTCAATTGTTAAAATAAAAGTTGATACATGTTCAATCAATAATATGATTTATTTTTTGAGAGTAATAATAATATGATTTATAAAAATTACAAATATGAGTTAATACCCAATTTATTCCTCAATTCGACTATAGTGCATTTTTCGATTTAGTCCTAAACGACTTTTTTTTACTTAATTAAGTCATTGACTTTGATATTTTCTCAATTGAGTCATTTGTTAAAATAACGTGATAATTTCACCTCTATTAATACACAATTTAATTTTCAACTATAGTAGTTTTACTCAATTTAGTCATCGACTATACTGAATTTTCTCAATTTAGTTATTGATTTTAATAGTTGAGGACTCAATTAGGTAAAAAGCATCAAAGTCAATGACCTAATTAGGCATAAAAGGTCATTTATGACTAAATCGAAAAAAACCACTATATATAGTCAATGACTAAATTGGGTATTGACTCTTACAGATATATTTCATTGCTTTTTTTGTTTTTAGTAATTGGCATTTTTACAGATTGTAAAATTTTCCAATTACATGTATGGTAGGTAAATGATTTGCTTTCCTAACTAAAACAATAATTACTTGCCAAAGACCTTGTGGTCTAGTGGTATCCGGTATCCCAATTAATACTCTCACATGGATGATGGGAGTGGCTTCCACTCCTCAGTGGAGTCAACTGTTGACTCTTTGTGTTCAGCTATGAATAGATACTACATTGTAATAGTACTCACAAAAAAAAAAAATAATAATTACTTAAAATAGAAAAAATGTTATTTTTGTTTACTAAAATCATTACATAAAATTTACCACGTTGCGTGAAATTGACTAAAAAAAGAACAAATTTATTTTCATTAGTTACTCACAAATTGGTCAGTGTTACCATAACTGAATAAAGTGTTCACACAATAATCAAATAAAAAAATTATCCAATAAAATATTGATATGTTATGAAATAGATATTATTTGTAATCATTTTTTAGAGTAATGTAACACACCCTCTCGCTTAATCCCGTATCACAAGATATTCCTAGTGCTAATTATATCTCTCGTAGTTTGCAATCTATTACACAAAAGTGAAGTTTACCTAATGTATATCATTGAATAGTAACGGTGCAGATTTCCCTCGTCACTTTAAAAAATGTTTGTGGATAAACATTTTGTTTTCTTTATATTCTCAATCCAATTAATTAATTTATTAATTGAACTAAAAAGAGACCTAATGAAGAGAGATTTTAATTTTTTTCCCAAAAAGTTATAGTCCGTTGCAATTTGTATATGGTGTGTTTGTATCAATAATTGCAAATTAGCACACCACAAATACAATGAATGCAACCCCACACTTATTTGTCGCTATCGGTATCGTCAATAAATAAAGCATTTCTTGTATGGCATAAATGACTATTGATGCCGTGGCTATAATGTCCATAAAGTATTGGTCCAATAATTTCCACAAAGTAAAGGCATGCATGTGGTGTAAACGGGGAACTTGTCATTTTTTTTTTTTCTTTCTTTCTCTCTTTTTTTTTTTTTTTTTTTTTTTTNTTTCTTTCTCTCTTTTTTTTTTTTTTTTTGTTTTTTTGAAAAAGTTAGAAAAAATCAATTGTATTCATAATTAAAATATTTTCAAATAAAATAAACTCTCTATTTTGTATTAGAATCTTGAAAAATATTTCAAAATTAATTTTCAAATTAAAACTGCAGATAAACAATACCACTTTTATTTTATTTTATTTTTTCCCTTTAAAGGGTCCGTATGTTTTATTTTCCTCAAAGGAAAAAGTAGATTTTTTAGGTACATGATTTAATTGTATTATTTTTCAATTTAAGTGGCAGATTTGATAATTTTGTTTCTTTTTATTTCTCTAAAACATAAATAACAAATAAAAAATTATAGGGAGATTGTTTAAAATTAATAAATGAGTCCTTAATATATATTTTTTCTCCTTGGGTCCTTACATATATGCATGCATGGCATGTGAATTTCATTTAATTAATATAAATAAAAATTTTAAAATTGATATTTACGTAAGGAATTTTAGACATTTGCCAGATCTGATCTGCAGTTCTGCACATGAGATCAGAGTTCTCATGGAATTTTAATAAATGGCATAATCAAGTGTTTGGTATTATGTTTTTTTTTAATAATATCTTATATAATAATGTGTTATACCTAGTTGTATATAAATAAGTTTCAATAATATATGACATAATCATATATTGTATCAAGTATTATATGATATGCTTATAATTTTACTTGTCACATTATTATATATTTAAAAATTACATTAATTAAAAGTTATTAATCAAAACCAAAAAGAAAAGTTTTAAAAATTATAAGGAAATTATGAAAATAGTAAATAGAGTAAGAAAAGAATAAAGAATTGATTTGATTAGTAAATGGAAACAAAATAGGTAAAATTGTACAAGGAATCAAGGATTAATATATTGTGAAATGATACTGAGAATCCGAGTGTGTCGACAATACAAAATAAAACAAAAAGAATCGAAAAAAGACAATTAAACGTAACGTAGTACAAAAATTACGAACACGTGCTTTATTCGCGGACTAATAAAGCTAGAGAAAAGTGTATGAATCTTATTCTCTAATCTTTTATTTCTGTACTCGAATAATAGTAAAAATTACACTTTTAACCCATCAATTATATCAATATTGTGGACTCGGTCCATAAATTATTACCATATGGTTATATACATATTTTTTCTTTTTTTTTTTTTTGAGTACTACTGACTCTGTTACAATGTAGTATCTGTTCATAGCTAATTTGAGGGTTCATTATTTATATGCATAAAGTTCATTTTTTTGAGAATATATAAGTTGATTGAATGCTAATTATTTAGACATGTATATTCTCGGCTCATTTATATTGTGCCTGAGATTCATTATCTGTAAAATATAGCTAGACTTATTTAGCACACCTAATTCAATTTAGGGTGTGTTTGGAAAGCAGGAAAATGACTTCTGGAAAATGTTTTCTGGAAAATGAGTCATTTTCCGGAAAATGATTTCATTTCCTGTGTTTGATTACATTCTGGAAAACTGTCTTTGTGTGTTTGGTTCATTTCCCGGAAAATGAGTGGCAATGTATAATAATATATTTTTATTATTTTAATTAAAATACTAAAATATTTATAATAATATTAAAAATAATATTTATAATAATAATAATAATAAACAAAAACCCCAACACCATTTCCGCCGGAAACCAAAGCTGGTTTCCGCCGGAAACCACTGATCTGATATATTGAACCATATTAAAATAGCTTTGGTTTTTTAATTAGCAGAACATCAATTCTCAAATTATGCAAAACCTGTGTTGGAAGCTGAGCCACTTTGTTATTTGATTCTAGAGTTTGTTTTGACATTGCAGATACAACAGAGATTGCAGAACACACGTTTCTGGCGAAGGTCAATTTCCGCCTCTCACCGGAAACGTGTGTTCTGCCATTTTCCGCCCGTATCTGGGTTCCGCCCTGTGTCAATTTTCGACAGAGATTGCTTCAACACCGTATCTGGTTTCCGCCCAAGTGTGTTCTGTGAGCGCCCAAGTGTGTTTTGCGAGCTGTGTCTGTGTCCTGTGAGAGGCGGAAAATGACTTCCGCCAAATTTGGGCGGAAGTCATTTTCCGCCATATTAGCCTTGTTTTCCCCAGTCAACGGAAATCATTTTCCGTTGACTGGGTTTTCCATCTGTTGCCAAACAGCCAAAGCCCGGAAAATGATTTCCCGGGCTTCCAAACACACCCTTATTTGAAAATATAATATTAAGTAATCAATGTTCATTATTTAAATGCATAAAATACATTAATTCTGTAAATGTGTTTTGATAAGAGTTAATGTCATAAGAAATCCTTTGTGTATTGTGATTTTGCTACGTTTAATCTTAAACTTTCAAATTGACCATTTGTAATCTTTCAACTTTTAAATTTTTACCATGTATAGTCCAAGTTAACTACACATGGTCCTTCAACTTTCAAAATTTAAACATTTGTTGTCCTCTTAGAAGAACCATGACTGGTCAAAATTTGATAGTTGAAAATCATGAATGGTTAACTTTGATTAATTATATGAATAGTAACAATTTAAAAGTCGATGACCGACGGGTGGTCAATTTGAAAAATGACTTCAGATGGTATTAATTCGTTTTGATAAACAGTTCATTAACCCGTGTGGACCATAATTCACCGTAAAATTTGTCAAAATAATGAACCACGACAATCTCGTTATAACAACTTTAATCGTTTTAGTCACATTGTTCTACTCTTGGGTAGCGGGCCCCCAATGCACCCCAAGTACAAGATCATTAGCTGTGTTGCCACTTGCCAAACCATCATCTACCGTAGTAAACGTTGTACACTTGTACCTGATCCATGAAGCAATTATTGAACCATAATAACACAGTTAACGTTTAACAAAATTGTTAAATGCTTGTCCCACGCCACCTTCTGCGGCACGAGGGGCCTGTTTTGCCCCACAACATATATGCCACAGCACAGGCAATATAATAGAGAAAGCCACGCTCACACTAGCGTTAGTTGCTAGATCTTCTTTATTTCATATCTTTTCACATCTTCTATCTATAAATAATAAAGCAGAATATGAGTGAATAATGGGACGTGTTTCTAAAAGTTGTGGTGTGTTATCTTCATCACGGAAGTGTGCGGCCCAACCACATCAATGACGGTTGTTAACTTGTTATGCTATGGACCCGGTCCACATTGTGAATATAGAGTTCTAAAATTGAGCAGTAGCTATGCCGTGGACCCAGGTCCACCTTGCAATGTGGACCTGGGTCCAATACGACGTGGTTTCACAATTGTTTTTTTTTTAAATAAAAAAAAGTAACGGCATTAACGGCTCCTTATCGTAACAGAACACAAACCCTACATTCACAGACCCTATACTCCATATTCAAAATTTGAAAACTCCACATTCACACATTACAGAGCTATATGTTTAGTAACTATATTACCACTGTTATGCATTCATACATTCAAAACTCTATATTTACAAGTCCTATACTCCATGTTCACAACTTGGAACTCCACATTCACACATTACAGGGCTACAAGTTGCTAGAACTCTGTTAACTCTACTACAGATTCACACATTCATAACTCTACAGTCACAAATTCTATACTCCAGATTCACAATTTGAAACCTCCACATTCACACATTTCAAGGCTATATGTTTAGTAATTTTTTTTTTTAAAAAAAATGGTGAAACGGCGTCGTATTGGACCCAGGTCCACAGCATAATTTGCGAAAATTGCGAACATGGATCCGAGTCCACATAGCAAGGTGGGCCCGAGTTTATAGCCTAATTTGCCCATCACTGATAAGAAATCGACTAAAACCTCCCGATAAGGCCGACCACAGCTAGGGCTTCTACATAGAGCCCCCAATTTGTTGGGATCTATTTTTTTGAAAAAAATTATATATGTATATGTTTAAAAATTATATTATATATTATATATCTACCCGGAGTATCATTTTTGTAACTTGTAATTATGTTTATAAACTCAATGAATTTATTTAAATTACAACTAAAAATAAAATTTTGGAAGAAGTTGATATCAAATATTTGGTGATATCAAATTAACTATCTGACTAATTTTATTGAGGTTATTATCAAAATTTAATTTTCCAGAAAAATATTTTATGTGTTTCAAAACAAATCCTTTTTTCTTTTAGGCAAAAACTTGTTTGAGCCGGGTCGGGTCGAGTCGGGTCAAGATGAAAAGTAATACTTATACGTACAAATGTCATACTTATATGCTCAAATGTAATACTAATCAGAAATAAAATTTTTGCTACTTATAAGGGTAAATGTAATACTTTTAAGGGAAAATACAATACTTTTACATTTCGATTTAAAAGTATTACATTTTTGTTCAAAAGTATTATATTTTCCCTTATAAGTAAAGGGCACTTGTCAATATTACTTATTATGAAAAATATAATATTTTTTCTCTTATAAGTAACAAAAATTGTATTCCTGATTAGTATTATATTTGAGCATATAGGTATGACACTTGCACATATAAGTATGACATTTGCATGTTCCGACCGACCCGACCCGTCTCACGAATAAAAATCCGTGAGACGGTCCCACACAATTGTGACTTTTTTTTTTTTTTTTTTGTTGAGAATTCAAAACAAATCTTATATTTAAAATGTTTGACTAAAATCGTGACATTGCACAAATGTCACAAATAAATACTGACCAATTGGACCTTATTATAATATATGTAATTAAGTCCGATGTGATTTTAATTAAGAGAATACGCAATAGGTTGCGTACTGAGCCAATATTTCGTAACCAAGTAGTAGTGCCCGTCATGACAACATTTCTTTAACATAAATTATTGTAAAATAATATAAAATAGTATGGGAAATTCCTTAACCACATAAAGGCACCAATTATAGGGTACCATGTCCATTATTATCTAATTAATTACATTATCAGATCACCCCCCTCAATTAAATCCCATTTGATTCCATTCATTGCTTATCCCAAACGAAAGTGTTTTGATTACATCATATTATATATCAAAATCCAAAAACTAATAAGAGTGTTTCTATATCTTACCATGGTGAATGGTATGCCACTCCTCCTACTTTTGTTCTAGATATTCTTTCGTAAGATTTAATAATGCAATAAGTTTTTTCTTTCAAAAAAAAAAACGTGTGTATGAAAGACTGAAAGTTGGTATTATTCATTTATATTCATTTTTTCGTTACTTTTATTTTTTCATACATTATATTATAAGAATTGTACTATACAAAATTTTGAACAAAAATATCCTTACTGTTATAACTTCTATTATATTTTCCATTATTTTTGTTGAATTAGATGGGGGAAGACCCGTAACTTAATGTATAACTACTGAGACTCTTCGAGCATGAGGGAGGCCACTGGTATCGATCTTTCATAAGAGCACGTTGAATGCTGGGGGGGGGCATCATCTCAATCAATCCAATCACAAATAAACTTAAATTAAAGAATGTAACTTCGTGTTAACTAAGAACGGGTAACAATAGATTGTAAATAAAGCTTTAGGTTATACAATTTCATTGGTGAGTATTAGAATTAGGAGTGTGTCCCTTCTTTCTACCCCTTTAACGGTTTTATACAATCTTGAACAATTAATAGCAAAGTCATGAACAACCATTAATATTTAACAACTAGAGACATAATATATAATTTGTTACAATAATAAATGTTGGTAACATCTTTTTGAATTTCAGAAATATCGATCGAGAATGGCCGACTATGCCCTTTGAGGACATGCCCATTCTTAGTGTAAGCTTTGTCTCCTAAGATGTTAATTAATTTCGATCATGGGTCAAAGGTTGAGATGTAAATATTTACCGATAATAAAGTAAAGTTTTAGATTTGAGACTAAACATAAGCTTGAAATTGGGGAATAATATGTCTTCTTCTTTTTTTCAAACTATTTTTTTTTGGATGAATTTAATAATTAGTTTTTAACTTATTGATATATGTTAAACTAAAATTTTCAAATCAAAGACAAGGATAATCATCCTTGGCCCTCCCCCTACCCTACAATGAAATATACAGTCATTCATTCAGCAAAAATCCATTGTTTCCATTATTACCCATCGTGAATTAAATATGAATTATTGATTGGCTGTTGTATCTTGATATATGATGAATCATATACACCAAAAAAAAAAAAAAAAAAGGTTGAATGGTCAAGTGAACGTAGTTGTAAGCCAGGCCGCCAGGTAGGCAGGCCGACTTTGTTAGGCATAAAAGGGCCCCACCCCATATAGCTTAGCTGTCATTGAAGGCGAATAGGCGATCGTCTTTATTCTCACGGGCACCCCGTTTCGCTATCTGAAAACGCCAGAATCATCTGAATTGTTGCTACGTGGCGAACGGCCAGAAAAGCAGATTTTGACTTTGTGATTTTTTTTTTTTTAATGACTACTCTACATTTAATTTTTAGTCTAGAAACTTCCTGCTCACATGATAAATGCTTTAATTTGAATAGTTAGTAAGTTTTATTGAAGGTTCACAAATGATATAAATTAGAAAATTATAAGGTGTGAATAGTCATCGGTATATTTTATATCGAGTACAATTAAAAATGTGCACAAAAAGTTTAAGAGTTTATATTTGGATGTAATAGAAATATTGTTTCGACAATATTTTGTATAAGTTTTAACTTTTTGAATTGTAACTTGAATAATAGGTACAGGCGTCAATCAACATTATAGGTTATATATATCCAAGTCAATCAACTCTATTAATTTGCAGCATAAGATGCATGGTTCAAATCCTATTAAAAANCCCCCCCCCCCCCCCCCCCAAATAAGTATAGAATTGACCTTGTTATGGATACTAATAAATTTATAGGCTAATTGAGACATGTCTTGTAACTTAACATTACCACCCGTCTCTTATGCAAGAGCGATAACAAACCCTTAAATTTTATGTATATATATATATGCACGATCAAATGAAAACTATGGCTCCCGTGTAAATTAAATGGCACAATCAAACATTATAAACTGTACAATTGTAATTACAAAAAATGTCATAGTGTTTTTTTGAAATATTTTACAATATGTTTTGATATAGGTTGTTAAGTGCACAATAAATTATGCGTATATGCACAATCAGACATTATAATATGCATAATAGGTAATTCGCAATTCTTACAGGGAAGATAGTTCTCATTTGATCACAATTTTATATCGTTGGATTATTCTGTATCGTTAGATTATTGATATCTAACACACACATATATGGTATTTAATTCATGATAATTGATTTTTTTTTTGTTGAAAATTCATGATAATTGATAAATCGTCAATTTCAGTATATCATTATCAAATTTATTGTTGGATTAGCAAATCTTGGAAAAAATATATACAATTTGTTAATATTGTTGCTTTAAGGCATTCATCAAAGTCAGATTCCATGCTTCAAGACGCCAGCGTACGAAACCCTGCCAACCAACGAATTTGGTGATGCAATATTACATATGGAGAATTCACAACAGTAATAAATAAATAAATAAATAAGCGCGTTCACTTTTTAAATGGAGGATGAAATATAAAAATCGTTAGTAGTCAATGGGATTTTTTCTAAATTAAAATTTTAATCTTTTATGTACTTAACATATAAACAAATTAAATATTAAATTTGTGAATTGATTGGATTTAAATATTAATATCGTATTTCCAAAATAATAATAATAATACCTGTTTGGTGTACATAAAGAGTATTGAACAAAATAGAAATATTATTTCATAAAGAATAAAATAAAAATTATGGCATTATTTGATTTGAAATAAAAATTCAAGAGATAACGTAGAAATGCAAAAGTGGTGTTATAGTTTTCAAGTGGGCTGCAAAAAAAGTCTGAAATTATGAAGTGAAATAGTAGCCCAAAATTCACAGGATGGGCTTCAATGTAATTTGTTGTTATTTTATTGAAACTATAATCAAATACTTTATATTCGCATGATGCCCACTTCGTGTTGCATGTCAAATTATACCTTTGACCTTACCTATACAAATTTATTTTTAATATATTACAGAGTACATGATATGACAACTAAGTATCCAAAAAGTTTTATACTTAAATAGTTAAACTTATTTGACTTAGTATAGTCATAGAATGAGTGACCCATATCAAGTAAGTATAATGCAGTAATGAGATCCATCACTTAAAAAATTATCTCATAAACTCATAATAATTGTAATTCAATTATTTATAAAGTTCAAACTTAAGGGTGTGTTTAAAAAACAGGGAAATGACTTCTGGAAAATGTTTTATAGAAAATGAGTCATTTTCCATAAAACATTTCACTTTACTGTGTTTGGTTACATTCCAGAAATTTGTCTTGGTGTATTTGGTTCATTTTATGTTAAATAAGCACAATTATTTTTTAATTTTAAATATTTAAAATATATAATGGTGGTGGTGGAGTGGTGGGGGAGGTAGGTGGTGGTGGTGGGGATGGTGGGGTGGGTTGGTGGTGGTGGGAGTGGGGGTGATGGTCGGGGTAGGGCGGTGGGTGTGGGTGTTGGTGGTGGTGACGGCGACGATGGGGTGATTGGCTGCGTCACGGCTACAAATGGAAAATGACTTCCCAAAATCCCTTCTATTTTTCATTGACCACGCCTTTATTTTCTTTTGACTAAAACTAATATAATAATCAAATAAATATTTGAATATCTTGTTTAGTAAATGGTAATGAAATCGTTACAATGCTTGCAAGCAGTAAATAGAGACAATTTTTTTTGTACGGATCAAATGATAACTCATCCTAAATTTATATAGTTAATTGGGACTTTGTAATTTTACTCTCCATCTATCGAATTATACTCACCCTTTCTTATTTGCGGATCATGTACACTTATAAGTACAAATTTTATATCCACATCTATCACACAAATAATCATGCTCGACCCACTTGATCACCCCTTTCAAGTATGCCCACATCCATTTTATACTTAAATCAACACCATTTTTGTCCATTATTGTTTTCATTCATGTCTTGAAGTTGGGCCATTACAAGGCTGCAAGTTCTTTTCAACGTTAAAAACGTGAACACAAAATCCTTTAGGTGAATACAGACAACGCATTGAATTCCAGAATGCCCACTTTTTAATGAGCTTAACGCCCAACTGCTTTGAAATATAGTATCAGAAAAGATAAACATCAACCAACCCTTCATGCCTCATCATTATTTCCTTAATTGACCACACATGACGTGAACCCAATTAACTCCTAACCATTTTTAGGTAACTCAAACCACCTACTTCTTTATTCAATGTTTAATGTTTTACAACATAACAAACAATCATTCATTAGTTCTAAATACTTTAATGCTTAGGGGATACTGAGCAGGTATGCAATACGTATAAACATGGTTGCAGTAGGCGCTAGATGTTATTGTTAGTCGGGCGATAGACTAGCGCCTAGTGTCTAGGCGGTGACCTATGAAAACAAAAATATAGTGCATGTTTGTAGGCATGTCGGTCACCAACTCGGTCCAGTCGGCCAAGTTAGGTGCTAGGCGACCGCCTAGGGAGTAATTGGCCTCGGCCTAGGGACGCCTAGCCTTAGGCGGACGATTTTTGTAACAATGCGTATAAGTATACTCGGAAGATATTCGCTATCAAATACTATAATGCTTCATTTTTTTTACTCCATACTTATTAATATCCTTACGAACAACAATAGTTAATGGCAAAAACTTGTGCGAGACCGTGTCACGGATCTTTATCCTTAATACAGGTTGGATCAAGATGAGATGTAATACTTATACTAACAAATGTAATATTAAATCATGAATAAAGTATTACATTTCATTTCAACTGACCCGTCTACAGATAAAGATCTATGAGACAGTGACTCTTCTCACAAGACTATTTCATATAAGTTTTTACCATAAATATTATGAATAAAATCCAAATATGAATTAACAGCAAATACAGTAGTAGAAGCAAAGGGATTAAAATCCATGTTTACGCCGCAACGTGTACGCGTACGTAAAGTTGTGTTGTAAAAATGGCGGAGGTGAAGACCGTTTCAACTCGTTGCCGCCTCCGTCACCATCTCACCCACCCCATTATCACCGATCACTGTAGAGTTTAAGCGCCGAATTTCTCCGTTTCTGTTCTCTAGAAGATTCATTTATTCATATACCACTCTTTTACCTTTCCCATTTCCGTTTTTTTTTTTTTTTTTTTTTNTTACCTTTCCCATTTCCTTTTTTTTTTTTTTTTTTTTTTCTCCCACGACTTCAAACCACTAAAAAACTTCAAAATTTTACGACGATTGTCGTGTTTTGGGTGCTCTTCAGTTTTGAATAGTCTGATCCATCTCTCTCTCTAGACCACTAAAACATCAGCGCCCGGCTTGGGGTTTTTTTTTGAGCCACCTTTTTGCTTATCGGTTTTGATTCCAAGTTGCGATTGAAGGAATTCTGAGCTTTGGGTTATTAGGTTCCGGTTGGAAATCGTGGAGGGTTGTTTAAAAGTTCAAACCTTTACTGGTTATGATTGCTGTTTTCTTCTGTTTGATAAAAAAAGAAAGAAAAAAACTTGGGTTTTTAGTATTGATTGAGAATTGATGAAAAAGGGTTGGGAGGAGAAAGAGAAAAAGCAGAGAAATTTGGATATGGAAAAAGGAGGAAGAATAAGGAGTAAAGGGGAAAAAGAGGAATCAAGGGACTCCTTTAGTATATTAGCAGTGGTTTCAACTTTTATTGTGTTTGTAGTTGGAGTGGTGATTGGGTTGGCTTCAAGCACACACATTAACAGATACCTCAGCTTCCAAATCCAACAGTCCAGCAACACTATTTTGCTTGGCACCTCAGGAATGGGGTGTGATTGTAAGGATTGTTTGAGTTTGGAGAGTTTTGTGAGGCCAAGCAATTTGATTCATGGTATGCAAGATGAGGAGTTGTTCTGGAGGGCATCTTTGGTGCCTGAAAAGAAAGAGTTCCCATTTCAGAGAGTGCCCAAAGTGGCCTTCATGTTCTTGACTAGAGGCCCATTGCCTTTGATGCCATTGTGGGAGAGGTTCTTTGAGTGGCAGAACAAGAACAAGTACTCGATTTATGTTCACACGCCTCCCGGATATGAGCTCACAGCTGCCAATACCTCTGTTTTCTACAGGCGCCAGATCAAGAGTCAGGTACATTCCATTCTTTCTCGAGAGATTCATAATTCGTGCCCCGTCCTGCATATTTTGTGACTAGTGTATTGTTTTGGGTAATACTATTGTTATAGAGAATGTGAGTATCTACTCCATTGGTTTGGTTTCACAATAAAGTTTAGAGTACTCGAACTTTCAATGGCCATTGATAGGTATATAGTATGGAAAAGATATGTTCTTCGGCTAGTTATCTTTGATTTGAAGCAAAAAAACAATTGTTGGGGCACCTCATCATACTTGAGCCAAATGTTTCAGAGTTGATATTTTGTAATGTAATTGGTATTATAAAACATTGATGTGTTTCCCTAGAGCAACTTAAATAAAACTCATGAGAAATGAATGAAGCTAGCTTTGAATTATTATTATTCTTTGATATAGCTTTGAATTATGAATACTAAGCTTTAGGAGAAGTTACAAGGTCCATTTGTAACTCTGCATGTCATGGATGGCAGAGGAGATGAAGGATAAACTTAGCTAGACCATGAATCTATGATTACTGTGAATTGTGAAAGCTAAGGTTCATACAATCATACCAATCTACTGGGCTTTTTCTCTGTTGAGATAATTCTTTGTTTGAATGAATGATTAGAAGTGGTTTATTCTGAGCGTAAATTTTTTTAGACCTTTAAGAGCATGTTACTCGATGAATTATGAATTATTATCTGGCTCAAATATCCTAAATCAAGAAACCATGGATGCGGGAATGTGTTTTTTAGAAACTGTTTTTGTGCCAGTCTACTAATCCGTTTTAGTTATTTCTTTCAGAAAGTTGAGTGGGGATCAGTATCACTGGTTGATGCAGAGAAGCGGCTTCTGGCCAACGCCCTTCTTGACTTTTCAAACGAACGATTTGTTCTTCTGTCTGAGAGCTGTATCCCGGTTTATGATTTTCCAACTGTCTACAAATACCTCACTGAATCAGATCATAGCTTTGTTGAGTCATATGATGATCCATCTCGCTATGGGCGTGGGCGCTATAGTCGCCGCATGTATCCTGACATCAGACTTCCAGATTGGAGAAAAGGGTCTCAATGGTTCGAGATGGACCGCGCCTTAGCTATCATAGTCGTTTCAGACACCAAATACTATGACCTTTTCAAGAAGTATTGCCATCCTTCTTGCTACCCAGATGAGCATTACATCCCAACATATCTGCACATGTTCAACGGGCCTATGAACGCAAATCGTTCTGTGACTTACGTGGACTGGTCGCTAGGGGGTCCTCACCCAGCAACTTATACAGCAGTCAACATTACCGAAGGCTTCCTGGAAAGCATAAGGAATAATGGTACATCATGTTCTTATAACTCTGAGGAAACAGAAACTTGTTTCCTATTTGCTAGAAAGTTTGCTCCAAGTGCTCTGGAACCCTTGCAAAACCTGTCCTCCAAAGTGATGGGATTTTGAAGTTTTGCTGCATAGAGAATGGTCTATTTTTTCTCCACTTTGATTGTAATATTCTTGAGTATGATGCCAGAGGTTTTGGCGCTTCTACCATTTAGGTTATTCAGTTTCATTGTTTTATTAGAGCAGTGTATAGTATATAGAACATGAAGAGGAATTGGTCCAAAATTTTATGACCATCTAATATTAATTTTAGGACATTGGTTTCCTAGCACAAATGATGATTTCTTTGTCCCAACTAACAAAACTTGCAGAAATCACTTTTCAAGATGACTCTCATCTCTAACATATTTTTCCATGTCAGGGTGGTTTATGGTGATAGGGGAATGTTAAGGGATGACTAAAACAGGTTGCAGATTAATTCTGCAAATGTATTTTATTGTGTAACAAATGCAAATATTACAACTATATGCGGAAGTTGAGAAGAGCTGCCTTGTATTTATGAAGAACTCTGTAATCTCAGTCAGAGCTACTACAATATAATATCAAGTGTTTTCTTTCTTGGGTAACATCAATACCTTAGTATGAGGCACAAAGACCACTAGAATGAAACAAAACTTTAGCCCTTTCGGAAGCCAAAATCAGAGAATAGTATCTGAAAAAAGAAGCATGGCCAACAATGATTTATCTACCAAAAGAATCAAACTGCGCTACTCTTCCGGCCATTTGTGGGACTTCAGCTTCCTGTCTTGCAGTTGAAGCATGTGGTGATCCATGCCCTGCCCCATGAGGTCCTACAATCTGACCTGAAGCCGTTTGTCCACCTTGCTGTTCCATAAAATAGGGAGGCGATGCCTGTTCTGTAAACTGAGGTCTTACATTATGGCCCTGCACTTGTTCATATGCACGTGGCTCACCTCCCATGAAGTTTGATGGTGGTGTCTGTCCCCATTGAGGTCTTCCAGTCTGTCCTGACATTTGTTCGAAATTGGATCCTTGATTAAATGCATGTGGCTGTCCTCCCATGACATTTGATGGTGGCGTAAATCCCCAGTGAGGTCTTTCGGTCTGTCCTGACATTTGATTGTAAGCGGATCCTTGTCCTCCCATGACGGGTGGTGTTGTGTGTCCTGCTGATTGAGTATATCTCTCAGACTGTCCTGACATTTGATTGTAAGATCCATGTCCTCCCATAACGGGTGGTGTTGTATGTCCTGCTGATTGAGGATATCTCTCAGACTGTCCTGACATTTGATTGTAAGATCCTTGTCCTCCCATAACGGGTGGTGTTGTATGTCCTGCTGATTGAGGATATCTCTCAGACTGTCCTGACATTTGATTGTAAGTGGATCCTTGTCCTCCCATGACGGGTGGAGTTGTATGTCCTGCTGATTGAGGATATCTCTCAGACTGTCTTGGCATCTGAGCAAACCCTGACGGCTGCCCAGGGATTTGAGAAACTCCTTGTCCAGCCATGACTGTGGGTTGTGATGCCTGATGCATTGCTTGATTCTGCCATGACAAGTGGTTTGGCATTTGATGAGCTGCAGCTTGTCTAGGCACTTGAGGAGGCCTAGGTCGTGAATTTGGAAAATAGGTTGGATTTCTGGAAAATAGTGAGTCAATCTCATCTCGCCTGCCTTGTTTTCCAAACTCCTCTAATACAAATTCTTTAAATGCAGAGGTGAGTCCAACACCATAGTTCACCATCTGGCTAAGCAAATTAAAACTAGCATCATAATTCCCTTCCTGGCAAAGAGCCCTAATAACAATGTCATATGTCATAACATCTGGCCTTGGTTCTCTCTCACCCATCTTTGTGAGAATTGGGACACATTCCAGGACCTTACCTTTGTTAATCAAGAAATTGAACCACTTGTTGGCATAAACAGGAATGACTCTCAAGCCTGCCTCCACCATTTTTGTGTACTTCTCCAACACACCATCAATCTTCTCCGCCTTAACATAGGCCTCAATCATTGTTCTGTAAGTTGTCACATCTGGATTCAAAGACTTATTACACAACTCAGTATAATACTTCTCTGCCTCCTCCATCATTTCAAGCTCACAAAGCCTTGTGATCATATTATTGAAACCTGCAACATCCATGGCAAAAGGCTTTGACTTAACACTCTTTCCTGCCTTCTTGAAAGTGTCCATAGCCTCTGAAACCTTCCCCAATTTAAAGCATTCATTCACCATAATATTAAAAGTATCAGAATTCACTGCTTGGAAGACTGGGGGTGTGTGATCATCCAACATTGCATCAAATAAATCCAATGCCTCCTTGTCCCTCCCATGCTTTAACAAAACCTCAAGTAGTGCATTACAAGTTGCAGGAACCATTCTGAACTTTCTGTCTAAAAGATCCTTGTACGAATCCATAGCCTCCCTCTCTCTCCCCTGTTTGAAAAACCAATCCATAAAAGTTGCATTCACAGTTCCATCATAAACCAAGCACCTCTCTTTAAGCTCATCGAAAAGCTCATTTGCTTTCTCCAAATTCCCTAATTCTAGGAACCCTAAAATTAAATTATTGTAAACTAATGAGTCTGCACCATGACCCTTGTTGAGCATTTCCCTGAGAAAATCCACAGCTTCATTTATCTGCCCTGAGTTGATTAGACCCTTAGTAAGATGCCGATAAGTCACATATGAGGGGCTAAATGGGGCATTTTCAAGTATGTGATTATAAACTTTTATGGCTTCATCAACTTCGCCGGAATCACAATGCGAAACAATAAGATTGTTGTAGGAGACAACATTAGGAATAATGTTAGACTGATTGAAGAAGTACTGAAAAAGGGCCTTCGCATCGTTATACCTGCCGGCGCGGTACATAGCGGCGATAATGGCATTGCAGGTGAAGACTGTGGGGCGAGTGTTTGAGAACACCGAGTGACGAGCAACAGCTGCGGCGGAATCGAGGTCTCCCGCTCGAATGAGTGACTGCACGCGGTTGTGAAGGTTCAGTCTAGGCCCAACTAGCGCGGAGGTGGAGTCAGGGAGGCGAGACCGGGGATCATCGGAGGGAGGAGGCCTCGGAGCAGAGTCGCGGCGTAGGGCACCGAGTGGAGGCTCGATTCGGAGCCGGCGCTTCCTGCGACGGCGCTCCGCCGCGGCCTCCTCGGCGGAGGAGAAGGCAAATGATCGGTGAGGGAGAAGAAAGCTGGGATTTTGTAGGTGATTTACGGAGATGAACTGGGTTCGGGCGGCGGCGGCAACGCTCGTGGTGGCGTTAGAGGAGGAACGGCGTAGTGAGCGGAGGAGGATCCGATACAGAGTCATGGCGACGGTGCTTGGGGACGAAATCGTATCAGAAACCCTAATTGAGTGAAAATGAGCTTAGAGAAGAAATGTCCAGAAAGGGGTTAAGAGAAAACCTTAAACCCTTTCGTCCCTCTTAAATATATACACCTGTAATTTCTGCGAATTCTTTGGTCATATTGTCATATCCTATTTGAAACTTCCCCATTAATTCAAATTCCATAATCACATAAATTAAAACAACCAAACAAAGTTTGTGAGGTTATTGGCTCCCACAGTAGCGACCAATTGATCTTTTTGATTTGTTAATTTATCGAGCCAGATTTTACACTTGACATAATAAATACAATAATTTTTATTGTTGCGTGTAAGTATTGAAGAACGGATCGGCAGTCTTTGTTAGTTTAAGTATGTGGAAGGATGGATCGGCAGTCTACTTGTTTGTTTAAATATGTAAAAGGACGGATCGGCAGTCTGCTTATTGATTTAAGTATGTAAACTTAGTGAGTCAATAATTGATCATGCTTATTGATTTAAGTATGTAAACTTGTTGAGTCAATAATTGATCAGATAATCCTGAGTAAATGATAAGTAGGCGAAATAATTGCTCCCTCTAGCATTTAATACAGTATTTATAAGAGAGAAGAGGGAAAATTACCGGTCTCCCGACATGCATGACATGCATAGGTTCAAGTCGGGGTTCACGCTAATTGATCTACGCGCCCTAAGATTCCTGACTTCAATTATTTCTTCTTTAAAATGTAAATATAATTTCATTAAGCAACACCAGCATAAAGGAAATAGAGATTATGCATTTATGCACACCAATTATTATTCTATGAAATATGGAGCATTTACAAATTAGTGAATTACACACTTATTAAAGCAACATTTTCCATAACCAATACCAGACCTTACATTATTAACTAACTACTTCAGAAGAATCAGAACTATAGGAAGAAAAATTAAAAAAGTGTGCCCAAAAAAACATTTGAAAACTTTAAAAAACAGCAAAAAATTCTTTATAGGATTTCCACATGTATGTATCTGCAGCAGCAGCTTTCCATTGCCATTCTGAAACTGTGACACTGCATCATGGGAGCTTCTGTAGTCTGTACAATGATGTTTTGTGTTCTTTGGCTGTGAGTGTAATAATGGGATTATCAGACCATTCTGCAGTTCTTGTTATTGAAATGGATCAACCCAACACTTGTCTTGCTCAGCAGCTCTCTGCCACCGGTTTTCAAACGCTCTCATTTCATCGTACGATCGTTTCCTCACCTGCAAAACATCATAGTACTTCACTTCAATCACAGAAAATCTCAGGTGTGACAACAGTTGCTACTGATAAGTCGAGTGTGTATAAGGTACCTCGGGTCTATTATCCAGCTTATGGACCGATGGAGGAGTTCCCTGTGATGTCAAACAGAATTTTCGAATCAGATAAATTAGGAAACCGTGGGGTCTGAGGAAGGGAAGAATGTCTGGTTAAGGAATGTTCGAGCCAGTCTAGAGATATACCAATGTTTCTGAATCAGCGAGGTTGTTTTTAGGCGGTGAATGGTCGCTCGAACTCAGCTGTACAGATCAACGAGTATCGAGTAGTAGTCAGACCAAGCTCAGAAACTACTGTCAGATATGAAACAGAAAACATCCTATATCCATTTTCTTTCTTAGTACAGTTTACTAAGTTATCTGTCAATCAGATACTAGATTGTAATAGAGTCAGTAGTACTAAAAAAAAAAAGTTATCTGTCAATCTAGGAATGTAGGCTTAGGATGTTTGGCCATTCAAAACCAACTTTTTTCCCCACATTTTGCCAAGTCAGACAAATATTTTGGTTGGTTTGGATAGGGAAAAGGCGAAAACCAGATAGAAAGCAGCAAAATATACATGCCTTTTGTCTCTTTGGATCGCCACCAAGCGTAGGAAGACCGAGATGGAATACATATTCCGCATCAACAATTCCAACTTTTTTTGTCCTATCGCCCTGAGGAAATGATCCCGAGATATCAGCAGCACACAAAGGAAATGATCAGACAGGAAAAATGCATAAGAGTCGCGAGAGAATTTACCTGTGCACAGTATCCAAGCTTCTTATCTAAACCCCACGCATGGATCAAATCATTCTGTTATATAAACGAAACTAACATAAGAATCACATTACGACAAATAGAGAAGGAAAAGTTGCACGAGGCCTGTTTAGACTACGAGATATTGTCGAATTACCTGGATCATGTACCAAGCACAACGCCAGGCTGCTCTCGAAAACACAGGTGCCATCATTTCTACCCATCTACAAGACATATTTGCATACCATTCGAGTAAGTTAAGTAAAAAAAAAACGCTAGAATGAAACTTTCTGAAACAGAAACAGGTGCAAAAGATCGCGAAATCTTTACCCTACACACGGGGGAGCAGTACTATTGTTGTTGCATCCTTTGACGTTTGCTGTATAGAACCTCCTGGTCAGAGGGCAATCACAGAGCAGACGAGTTAAAATACGAAGTGTGAAACAACGAATAAAAACATGACAGTTCAGCAAACTATCGAGCCTTTGGTTCCTAGTAGGATGAACAATTCTGCAATATTTTGATCAGTTCAAAGGTGATTTCTAACCTGTGCACTTTAGAATTCCTTCTGCGCATTGTAATGCGGTGATGTATCTCTGATTTTCTAGGATCGAGTCCAGGCTGAGATATTTCAAGACCCTCTTCTTTAACAATTGATATATACCTTCACGAAGAAATACAAAAAAAATGTTCAGAAGAGGAGTATTATGTCATTACTATCTCAGAAACCATTGTTAGCTCACTTCAGAGACAGTCAATAAAACTATTTCCAGTACCTTTTTGGGTGAAAATTTTCGATTCCAAGGTCCTCGTCCCATAGGAAGATGTAGTCGTATTCAGCAACTATATCAGGGTGTAGAAACCGCTTGGCAAACCACCTGTAGATTAATGCAAATTCAGAGACTAATCGTACAAGATTATAGAGATATCGCCTTGCGATGAACTCGATCTTACCATTTTGTTTGATTTATGGCAGATACATGTATGACACGCCTATTCCACTCGAGATGATTCCATTCATCCACAACACCATCATAGTGAAATAGCATAACTACAAAGTCGTTCTCTAGGAACTGCAATGGCACATGAAGAACTACTTAGAACTTAGAAGAACACAATGTAACATGTTACTAGGAAACTAGGATTGAAAGAGATAAAGAGCAGTCACCGTCTTAACAATTTGGTTCACTACTTCTTTTTGTTTTATCCCAACTGGAATGGCCAACAAATTCACTGGATTCTTGGGTTTTTCCTGGTTCAAAAACATTGCATAAAAGTGAACATAGTACAGAGAAACATTCAA
This sequence comes from Ipomoea triloba, assembly GCF_003576645.1. Classification (NCBI taxonomy): domain Eukaryota; kingdom Viridiplantae; phylum Streptophyta; class Magnoliopsida; order Solanales; family Convolvulaceae; genus Ipomoea; species Ipomoea triloba. The sequence continues at coordinate 2,660,226 of NC_044924.1, read as the reverse complement.
GATCACAAACAAAACCTTAAAAATAAGAGACATGTAAGCACTAAGCAGTTCCGTTTTAGGGAAGTGAACGAAGCAACAGCAGAACCAAACAGGTAACATAGAACTATGAAAGCGAAGGACATTATTAACCATATGTCAGAAGTTACTAACGTTTTCTCTGACAGGACCCCATAAAGGGTGCATCTCCAAATTCGAAGTTTTAGAAACAATTCCCTTTGGCAGTGCCTCACTACCAACAGGCCTGCATTTGTCCTAAGAAACAGAAATGGATAAGGTTTATACACAGAACTCGGGCTGGAACCACCACTCCCGAAAGAAATAATTCGAAGAACACCAATATAATAGGGTCATATAAAGTAATTATCTGTACCACGCATTTACCAGTCCGTGGATTCTTTTCTTCAACACTTGCTTTAATGTCCATTGCAGATGATACCTGCATATCAATTTCAAGATTAATTGATTAAAACATTAATGCAAACAATGAGACTTTCAAAAAAAAAAAAAAAAAAACTAATAAACAGACCTCACATCTACACGGTTTTGCACTTTGCAGCGAGTAACTCCTTCCAAATTGGATAGGCATCTGCACAAAGTTCATTTTTTAAAGCGGGCAATCAGCCACAATACGACCTTCCAAAACAATAACAAATACAACATCTCTGATAAAATTCTACCAATAAATCATTTTTTGGCAATGTAGCTAAGGGTGTTTTTATACTTCATACAAATATTTTGAATGTCTAAGAGCTAAGCAACCAAATAAGAATGCATGAATCATCAAAAAATCAACTCTGAATTGATAGAAGCTATTTGCCTTATAAGCTCTTCCAAAGAATACATTTCCTGTGAAGTATACGCCACAAATTAGCGCAGCAGTGACCACGAGAATGCAGAGGCATGATCTCGTTTTAGGATCCGAGAGTGCAGTTACCTGAAAGGGTAACAGAAGGCAAGCAAAATTATAAGAAAATAGGACCACATGTTCAAATTCCATTTCACAATTTAAAGAAAAAAACAACATATATTTCATCCAAATGTCTAATCAATTCTCGTACTCATAGTAGAGATAACAATACTGAACAGTCTCCACAAGAATGTGTTTCGAGAATTTCACAAGAACAAAAACAGTCTGTAGAAATTACACTTATAAATTCAACCCGATGTCAAAGAAAACTGAAGAAGTATATCATATTCCCAACTCCAGTTCTCAAAATTCAGTGGATACCCAAAAAGTCCATACAAATGTAACATGACACTAGAAACAAAATCCAAACAGACAAAAGGCAAAAAACAGCCTTTTTAGTATAGACCAACAAAAATACCACCTCAAAAACAGTATTGCATATGCTGACAAAGAAAAATCTTGTTACCCCAGTTTTAAGAAATCAATGGGTACTCAAAAAACAAACAAACAAACAAACAAAAAACCAATGTAACACAGCACTAGAAACAAAACCCAAATCGAACAAAGGCAATCATGTCTACTTTTTTCCTTTTAAAAAAAATAAAAATTGGTACAGAGCAAAAATTTTCTCAGCAATCAAATATTGAGCATCCAATGCAAAACAGCACTAAAATTCAGAATAGTATAATCTGTTACACTAATCCACGACATATCCTTTTCCCAACTGAAAGTGCAGAAAAGGGGCATATGCAACAGCATTCAAAAGTTCATTTCTTCTCTAATCTCTATTCATCGCACGCTTTTCTTTTCACCACCGCATAAAGTCAGAAACATAGTTAAGAATGAACAGGAAAAAAAAAACCACTTATTCCTCCTTAAAAAACAACCATAATCAAACATTCAGCAGCACATAAAAACAGAAACTTCAAACTCAATTCGATCGCACATACAACAAAATTTGTATTTTCACTTACAGTGTTTAATGGCTTCATAATTTCATGAATAAAACCGCCCAGAGGATCACAATGAGAAAGGAGGTTGATAACAACAGGAGAAGAAAAAGAATGGCGGCGTTTTGACACTTTCAAGGAAACAAGAAAAACAGTCCAAGCATCGTCGGATAAAAGGAAAGCATAAGGAGAGAAAGTTAAGAGAAAGAAGGCAATAAAGGTATTCGAATCATCATATTAACACCACAGAATCCACCGCCTTTAATAACAAGTCCTCAATAAACGACGTCGCTTCACCCCCCCAACCAACCTCGAACGCCAAAAACTTTTCAAAAAATCTTTCACGGCTCCACCACACCTCCGCCGTAACCAATCAGCCACGGCAAAGAGCTATACATACAAACACCGCATATATAAGCGTGTATACATATATATTAATATATATGTGTGCTTAGAGAGAGAGAGAGAGAGAGAGAGAGAGAGAGACTAGAGAAGAATCGAAGAGGACAGAGATAAGTACTGGAATGCTGGTTCGGTTGCCATTACAGTACGACACAGAAGCAGAGACGTGTTTGGAAGTGAACGCGCGACAGCGAGAGTGAGAGAGACAGAAGATGGACAAAAATGGGTCCGAGGAACACGGTGGCACAAACAGCCGTGCGGCGACGTGAGCCGAGCTGTCTTCGCGTGAGTTTAAGGTTTAAAGAGTAAATACTCGCCTTCTTATTTGACCACATGGTGTACGTGGACCCCGCGGTCCCCGCCCATGATTTTGGATTATCCATGATTTAAGTCATTATGTTCATGTGTGGTAAGTGGTTGTTGGCTGATTGGGTTGGTTTGGATTAGAATGTATAATTTGTTAATAACATTGGCTGATTGTAGAAAGTTGTTTAGTAAAATTAGCTGTTAGCATCAGCTGTTTGGTATAATTTCTTTTCTCAAAAAACTAATTGAAAAGGCTGCTTTGAGTAGCCTTTTGAATTTTAGTATTTTGGAGTTACAAAAAACTTATTAACCAAACAATTAATAGTGGTCAAATAAGCCAAAATTGGCTGATAGGCTGATTATTTACCAAACAGGAACTAAGTTATTTTCCGATTAATTAAAATGAAATAATCATCAAATAAATAAAAGTAAAATCTATTTTTCTTCTCCTTTGAACCAAACAGGCCATAAGGTTTTGGGTTGATGGTTGAATATGATGGGAGCTTGGTCGTGGGTTGTAGTGATCTATTATTGATGTTAATGGATGTGACAAATATTTTTTTTTTATCATTATAAGGAATTTATTTTGATAAAGTTACATCATCAATGATTCTATGAGAATATTTGTATTTTGAAAACTATTTTTTATTGTGTAATGTTCCTTGCCAAATACTACCTTTCAATTACAAGTTAAACGTTGCTTTACAAACAAGATTAAAAAAAAAAATCATAAAACAAATCTATATTGTGACTTTTATTGTGATATTTTTGAAATTTAATACTCCGCATGAATCAGCAAATTATACTACGGGCCATGTCCAAAAAATTTTCAGATTTTGTATCTGTAGTTAACACATTTTGTACTTGCATACTGCAATTGACAGTTTCTGTATACATAGATATCATATTATGTGTCAGCAATTATCAAGTTATTTATACACTTCAATAAATTTATACATTTGAATTTTTTATATTTATATTTTGTATTTTCCGTTTCTCCATTTCTTCATTTCCAATTTGTGTATAACCTAGGTGGGCTCTACTGCTATATCATCTAAAAGCTATAGCACGAATATACGAGTTATATATATTACAAATTTTAGTAGATGAAATAATTATGATTTTTTTCCTTTTTTTAATAATTTTATGACATCTATCAAGCGCTAAAGTGTAATCTATAAAATATTTCAAGATTCATAAATTATATTTATCTTTAAATGTTGATTAAGAAAATGAGAAAAAAAATTACAAATTATTTGAATTTGATCCAAATTCAGTAGGATTATATATTAAGATTTGATTTGTATGTACCAAGAATAACTACTAATTATGGAATAATATTAACATAAAATTTATTTTTGGTACTAATCAAATTTAAGGCATTTTCTTTGACCAAATCAATTGTTACTTTATTTCTCATAAATTTATATTGACAAATGTTAATCACATCTCACTGGCAATATTTATTAGGAATTAATTATATGAAGTACTATAATTAATTCTTTAGTAGTAGCTAGTCTCATTTATTCATAGTTGAAATTTGAAAATGGTGAATGAATATTTATGAAGTGTGCATATCTATCATCTAATGCCAATATTAATTTCAATAAATAAATTAGTATTTTATTTTAAGCACTTTGAATCAACAAGTCGTTGTAGTATAGTGGTGAGTATTCCCGCCTGTCACGCGGGTGACCCGGGTTCGATCCCCGGCAACGGCGCTTTTTTATTATAGCCTTAGAACTGTGAAAAGCCATTTATATCCTTCTTCAATCTTCATCAATTCACCATGCAAAATAAGAAATGTGAAAAGCCACTTATAGCCTTCTTCATCAATCACCAGGCAAAATAAGAAATGTGAAAACCCATTTATAGCCTTCATCATCAAATCACCATGCAAAATGTCCTATAATATAATAACCACTATAAGATTGACTATAATAACACTATAAGATTGAAAACGTCGCACGATACTCATAAAAGTAAAATCAATTAATTTATCATGATAAATATTTGATTTAAAAGTATAACATTTTTTTTCTAAAAATTATTCCATTTTTCTATAATTAGCATTACATTTTTCATTTTTCATCATAATTATTACATTTTAGTCTAGACCAACCTGTGTCACGATTAAGAATTCTCACAAAGAGTCACCATAACAAAAATGCAGAATTTTCTGAATAAATGTTATGCCATTGAAGGTGATGAAAACCAGTTCACAAAACACCACCATTATTTTGCAGAAAGTACTAGAAACAGAAGGGCTAATTGTCTATGGAAACAACCATAACAGAAGCTTCCAGCCAAAACCCAACAAGGTTTTTAAAGGTTTTAAAAGATAGCATGGCATATGTTCATCAGCCTATGCATGTATATATAGATAGAGATAGATACAGGTTCTTGGATCTCTTTTTTTTTTTTTCCCCGCATTTTGGATGTTGTGCTGAGTTGTGGGTATCAACAGCACAGGCTACCTAGTGGCTCTTGGAAAAGCCAGCTTGACAGCATCCATCAATGGGATTGCATTCTCTTCACATTGACCTTCCTTAAAAACCTTGGACTTGTGTGCTAGACGATTTGTTTCACTCCATTTCTTCAAAAACGACAGATTATACTTCTCGTTTCTTTTGTTCATCCCAAGAATATGCCATACGAGTGCCTCTGGGTTCTCGGTTGCAACCTCCACCTTTTCATCATCAGCAGCAGCAGCAGCAGCATTAGATTCTTTTATATCATCAGTTCCGAGTTTGAGGCTTTTTCCTGTTTCGAGCTTGGGTTTCATAGGCTGATTATGCTTTTTACCATAGTAAGTCACAATCTTCGGCTTTTCATCAGTTCCAGCTTCAATTGTTTGCTTGTTGTGGCTGTTTTCTGCGTCCTGTTTGGCATCCATAGGCTGATTTTGGTTTTTATCGCCTCCAGACCTTTCTTGATCACGAGATTCTGTCAGATTAGCCAGTATTGCCTGCTTGGGGATTTCTTTGTTTTTCAGATTGACATGTGTCTGCTGCATTTGCTTCCTATGAGTGTAAGTCACAATGGCAGGCTTTTCACCAGCACCAGGTTTCGTCACAGTAGCCGTTGCTATGTTTTCTGTTTCCCGCTTGACTTCCATAGGCTGATTTTGAGTTTTACCATCGCAAGTCACCGCCTTCTTCGACTTTTCATCACCGCCAGCTTCAATCACTTCACCCGTTGTTTGCTTGTCGCTGTTTTCCACGTCCAGTTTGACATCCATTGGCTGATTTAGGTTTAGATCACCGCAAACTCCGCCTCCAGACCTTTCATTATCACGAGATTCTGTCAGATTAGCCATCGCCTGCCCACGGGTTTCTTCATTTTCCACATTGACATCCGTCTGCTGCATTTGCATTTCATCACTGCAAGTCATAACAACAGACTTTTCATCATCACCGAGTTCCATAACAGTAGCCATTGCTATGTTTTTTTGTTTCCAGCCCAACATACCTTTGAGAATTTGGTTTTTTGATACCAGGCAAAGCTCCTTCCAGCTGGCATGTCTCTAAGCTGTTCGACTCCTTATTTGCAGTTGATTGGAGAGGCTGTCCGGTTTTGCTAGGCTCGTTTTCTACACAAGAACGAGAAGCAAATAATTCAGAACAAAAGAATCCTCCATAAAGCAAATGCAATATAAGAGTAACGAGCTGATTTACCAGAACTGTGTCAACATAATCGATGAAGCATAGATACCACTAAATGGCAAAAACGATCTTTTGCAACAAATACCACATAGTAAATGTTTGCAGAATAGAATATAACGGCATTGATGATTTGAGGGTGTTTATATGAATACTTAATAAAATGCGTGCTGAAAAGCTATTAGAAGACATTGATGTGGACACATCAACTTCCAATGGCTTATGCAACAACAATCAAATCGGGGTAAACAGATTACCAATGGTCGAGTTATATTGAAATAAATACAAAAAATGAATAGCCTGAAATCAACTAGAAGTCAAGAATTCTGAAACGGGTTTCCCATGTATAAAATTGCACAAGAGATTAAGAGCCGAAGAAAACAATGGAATTGATGGATCGATAAAATAATTGAAATAGCAATGTCGAGGAAAGTTCAAAAGCATTGTACTACCTTTGGGGACGACTATTGGAGGTGATTCTTGTGAGGCTCCGCCGTTTTCTTTTCTTTCACTGTTGATGTCCTCGGGAGTATTGTCAGGCAGTTCTATATCGGGAATCACCACGGGGAGTTTTTGTAATAGCCTAGACACTCCAGATGGATCGTCTAGATTCTTTCTCATGGCCAAGTACTCATATAGAGTAGAAGCAACAGTCAAGGTGAACTCAGGAGAGAAGGTATGAAGCCCATGAAGAATATTATTACACGTAATATAAGTTAATAAAATGTTATAGCAAAACAGTTCAAATAATCAACATATATGCCACATCGTAAAGGATATTCACGCCTCCACCCTCTCTCATTTGCCAAATCGATGAGGGTTTGCACTCTAACCCGCTCTCTAGGAATCCACTGACATTAGAGAAAGAAAACATATGAAAATATTTCATTTTGTTAATGCAACCTCCTAAACCAATAGCATAATCCTCGAGACATTTTAATTTCATTGAAACGTCAACAAATTTAACACAGTTTTTCACAATAAATATGCAGTTCTCGTAATTGAGTTTAAAGTTTAAACACTCTAGAACCCAAACGCAAAACCGAGCACTTGTTTAACAATAAACTACCATGAACCTTAAGCATGAAATACCAGAGGTTGGAATCTTACATGCTTTATAATATCCTCATGTAGACTTGTTGCTTTCTCTTGAAGTTCTACCTGTATAAAAAACAATGGTCTCGTGTCAGTTTAATCCCATAATATCAAACGCTTGAAATTGTAAGCATCGACCTAATGGACACAAATTGCCTTAGATTTGTGTTACAGAAGCATGGTTAGCCGACTTCATATTCCTCCATATAATAATTAAATATAACAAATCACAGCATCAATATAATTAAAGTAACAAATGTTTTATGCCTCCCGATAAATGTCCTGTAGGGCACACATCCAAGTTCACGCAAGTATGAGTAACATAAACACAAAAACTATAAGCAACTAATTACTAACCAAAATAGGCCTCTTCAGCAGGCCAGCTTTCACCTTCTGTTGCAATTGTGCACACTCCTCCTACAAATATGTCGATTGCCAAAGCAATTATTTAAAACAACAAATAAGGATACAAACGGTCACATGTAAATCTTTGCCATTTCTTCAAGCACTAAGGGAGATATTAAATTTTTACCAGTAACAATAGATGAATAAAGGAGAATTTGAGTAAGAAATATTCATTACTACCAACAGTCACTCCTATATTGTATCAGATGACACAAGAAAGTACCCGGAATGGCCAAGTTCACAGGCAATTGGTCTGATACTAAAACCATGGGCAAAATAAACAAAACAAATCAAAATTAGATGAACTGGGTTACCTCTGAAAACTCGCCATCGGAGAGCATGCCCAAGCTGATATCATTCGGCATATTTGAAACACGAAGCATAACCTCACTATTTTCTTCGGCAACTGAAGCACTGCTAATGCCTAAGGAAACTCAAGAGGGATGGAACTCAAGCATGAAAAAGGGAACAACACCCAAGACAATAGATTGCAGTGAATATACCTCATTTTAAAGCACATTGAAGAATCAGCAGAGAAAATTGATAGACATCCCATGAAAATTTAAGCTATGGAAATATTTGGTTCAGAATGATTAATTAATAGGTTGTAATTAAGGCTAACCTGTGACTTGCTCAAGTTGAAATAAGCCACTCCTACGGCGAATATCACTTGGATTTGATTTGACCCGAACAAAACTCCCTACCACCTTGTTTTGAAATTCTTGAGGTTGTTTGCTTAACTCATGCACCAAGCTCTTCTTCAAGTAAACAAGTTTAATGTTTTCTGGAACTACGGCAGCATAACGACTCTGGAACATATTCATCAACCCTTCCTTCTTGGAAGTACCCTTGCCTGATTTTTGCTTATTATTGCTTGATTTTTGCTTATCATTGTTTGATTTGTGCTTATCACTGCCTGATTTTTGCTTATCACTGTCAGACTTTTGCTTATCAGTGTCTGACTTTTGCTCATCAGTGTCTGACTTTTGCTTTCTTTCCACTTCACAGGTCTCCACAGTTTTTTCATCTCCATCTTCAATATCTTCACAAATCTCATCATCCTCTGACTCCTCTAGGTTGATAGCAAAATGACATTCAAGGAGTTTAGGCACACTGTTCTTATTGACCTCCTTCCTCCTTAAGATAGATTGCAATTGAGAGTCACAAATAATCTTCCTTTTCTTAGTTGGGTGGAAAAGCTTGTTTTCTTTAACATATCGAAGTATAATCCTTTCAACATCATCCAGTGATAATTCTTCTTTTGTATCCTCACCAATCGATTTAAGAAACCGTATGAGAGCTACAGAACCCCAACTATCAAATACCATTTTTTTAGATTTCTCCTTTTTATGAGACTCATTTTTATGAGAATTGGTCTTCTGAATTTTCAATTTCTTCCTTCTGTGTCCATGTTTCTGTCCTCCCGAATCATATCCATTTTCATCAGAGTCAGATGAAAAACAAAGATCCTCTTCACCTTCATTACTTTCATTAAAGTCAGAATCACTTTTGTCCTTGCCTATGTCCTTGTCTAGTCGGATTTTAGCTTTACGAACAGTATCTGCATCAAATCCTTCCTTTTCCCTGATAATCTCATAATACTCTCTGAACAGGCCCTCATAGGTGTCCCGGTCCTTTAAGTCTACACTTTCCTGAGAAGCAACAGGAAAATATTACCACCACTAACATGATGACAAAGGATGATGAAAGTGATGTGAAGATGAGGATGAGACAACAGAAAAAAACAACAAATGCCAGTATTCTAACAATATTGATTAGAGCCTATAGGTTATTCTTCTCCATATAGCATTGCCTTGGCCAAGCGATTATGTCCAAGACAATATTTCTTCTAAAAAAAGAGTACCTAGCAGTTAATGCCCAAGAATACATAATATAATTTCATAAATGCAAATCCAATTGTTAGGCATACGCATACCCCTTCAGAGTCGACATCCTTATTTTCCTCTACAAGCAGTGCTAGCTTTGTACAGTCATGGCAAAATCCATACTTCTTATTAACACGCACAAATCTTGCTTCACCTGTACAGCCACGGCATACTGCATTTGGACAGCAATAGCAATGGTACTTTGAAGATCTATCACAAACCAAGCAGGAGTGCCATCCTGGGAAATAAATATAATTAGTACAATATGTGTTGCATTACAGCAAATCTATAATAGATAAATTTTAATAAAAAGGTAAAAATAAAAAATAAGCTCTATAGGAAGTTGCTCAATTTGTTAAGAACCTTAAATGTCAAGTCAAGCATGGATATAGTTCAACTTGTTTTCATTTATTTTTAGAACAAATATAAGTAAAATGTTCTCCTAAAGCAAATATATATACTCACGTATATATTATATAGATCAAATTACTGAAGCCAAAGGACAGTAATAGTAGCTTGTAAGAGATCAAAGGCAACACTAAATGGATCATCATCTGCATTTACAGTCAAATTCAATTCACCGGTGTTTTGATATGTTGAGAAATTAAACATGCGCCCTTATTATTGATTAGGAAGAATCGCAGTCACGTTTTGTCACACACTGATTAGGAAGACATGAGAAGATGGCAGCATAGGCAGTGAAAGAGTTAATGTGTAATAAACGATTAAAGAAAGAAATCTTATGAGATAACAGTACAATATGCAACCAAGATGAGAAACAGAGCTAGTAGCACTAATGTGGAAACAAAGAGATGAAATTTGTGGCTTACTGCATGTCCAACGTTTATCACTCGTCAAAGCTGACTCATCTTTCCCAACACAATCTGGGTGGTAAGCTTTAACACATTTCCTGTAAAAAAACACACACATACACACACTTTCATTAAATAAACTCCCATATAAAGATACTCCTTATTTAATTTAATATGAGGAAACTTTCATAATCTCACAAAAATAGAAAACATGTAAACCACATTACAAGGCAAGCACTCTAGACTCCACAACACCCCTTTAGTTAACAAGCTCACATTGAAAAAAGCCAGAAAGAAAAAAGAAAGTTAACTCACTATTTAACCATATTAAAAATATATACATTAATAACATCTTCCTCTTCCCAGGGAGTGATATTCTCTTTAAGCTGCTAAGTTTTAGTAAACCTCAGAGAAATGAAACCAAAGATAACCAAGGGACAAGGGTCAAAGCAACACCAATGATTAGTAAACACACAACCAATAGTCAAAAGTCTTTCCCCTTCTCAAAGGCTAGCAGTCATAATATTATAGGAGCAACAAGCCAACAAAGAATGGTCAATTCATAGTCACAGATAATAAAGCACATGTAGACTCTTTGAGTCTTTGTTTGGGCAATCCACAAAACAGGGGTGATATACAAAGACAAAAGTAACCTTGGTTCCAGGCAAAACCAAGCATGCATATGCTCAAAAGGGCCCATTCTTATTCTTTTCGACCTAGAAATCTGAAAGCTGTCTCTCTCCAGAGTAACACACAGCATAAAGTTTATATGATAAAGAAGAAGGGCCCATTTTTTGACCTTAGGAGTTGCAAGTTTCCCCTTCTTCTAACCAGCAAAGCTAAAATAATCCATCAAATTCATCAGATGTTCTATGATTCAGAACACACAACACACAAAACATAAAAATTGCTTCGAAGAACAAAAGGAATGTCTTAAATGCATATACAAAAAATTAAAAATTAAAAAAATAAAAAGTCAGCTTCCCAACTCCCACCCTTCCATCAGTTCCATGAAATGCTAGTAAATGTAGGGTGAGAGGGAGGGGGGTGCGAGAGAGAGAGAGAGAGAGAGATACAGAGAGAGATACAGAGAGAGAGATACAGAGAGATACAGAGAGAGAGAGAGAGAGAGAGAGAGAGACACACACACACACACAGAGAGAGAGAGAGAGAGAGAGAAGGAAAAGTATACCGGTGGTCACAGAGAAGCAGCTCTCCACCGTCCTTGCACGCGAAGCACCAGTCCTCGGCGATCATCTCCTCCGTCGGATTCTCGTCGTCGTCTTTGTCCTTCCTCTTCGGCATGGCTTTGCAAGAGAGAGAGAAATCGAAATCGAAACGCCCACAGAAACCGAACACTCTCTCGACTCTCGCCAATGGTTGCGCTAGTTTCCTATAAAATGACAGTCGGAACACAAATTTGCTTATATATACTGCAAAAAAAAAAAAAAAAAAAAAGAAAAAAACTATGTCATTGTGAAGTTCCCAGAAAACTAGACTGAAAATCTTACAGTGATCCCACGAATAAAGACAAAAAACGCAAGAACCCACACTCAAGAATGTATCCTCTAATAACAGTGAAGCAAAGAACCTTTTGGCGATAATCACGATACTTATGGCTGCAACGTATGAGAGAGAAGGAAGAAGAGCAAGCGAAATAGAGACCTTATAATTCGGGAAAAAAAAAAGTGATTTTTACATATGAAAAGACAAATTTTATTACTTAATTGACTAGCTACTAACCCAAGTTTGTGAAGAGAGTCAGAAATTATAATTCTTCCCCGCACGGATTATGCACGGATGATTTTTTAGTGATAAAGTATTAACAAGTCAACAAAAACGCATGGATCAAGTTTCACAGCTTAATTTTTTTCACTGGGGTGAGTGATTAACAGCCTAGATTCGTATTTTATCTCTCATCTAATTGTCTAGATATGAGTCATTGACAGTCTAGAATTGAGGCATTGTAGTTATCTTTTCACAAATCGTCTAACTATGAGTCACTGACGGTCTAGAATTGAGTCAGCGTACCGTCTAAATATGAGTCATTGACAGCCTACAGTTGACTAATTGTAGCTTATCACTCCACCAACCGTCTAGATATAGGTAACTAACAGCCTGTAATTGAGTCATCGTAGCTATCTTTTTGCCAACCATCTAAGTATGGTCCACTCACTTAATACGTTGTTTAGTAACCGAAATTTACCTTTCAACCAATAGACTATTAATTCACGTTGTTAATGGGATATTGAGTCAACCTAATTTATTCTTCACTATTAAGAAAAAGAATTTTGACTTTTGTAAGGAAAATAATTAGAATATCTTTTGCTACTAAAACTTAATCTAAACTCTAAATAAAATTTTATAATTGGTATATTAATATTTCAGAAAAGGAATTTTTTTTACTGCTGCATTTAGTGCTTTTAGGAATCAAGTCATGGCGAATCCAAACAGAAATTTGTTGGGATGTTTTGTGATCTTAATTAATCTCTTAAGCTTTCTATAAATATAAAAAAAATGTTAAAAGAAAAAAGGATTATTTGTCAAGCATAATTATATATGGAGTACAAAATATACAAGTTTATACTTCTTATATTTAGCAAGACTAGTATTTTCGCACGTACGTTGTACGGAATGAATTTGCTATAATATGTTAAGAATATTTAGATCGATATACAATTATGTAAATTATAATATCGAATATTATATAGTGCAATTGATCGATTATGTTTTCTGATGTTATCATTGCTTGAATTTGAGCAAATAATTGTCCAATTAATAGTCAATGTGTATATATATGCATCTGGTGCTGAAACTTTAGACATTTTATATATCAATGTTTATGATTTTGTAATAATTGGGCTAATTATCTCATTGTCCAGCAACTCAGTTATAAAAGTTATTTATACGGATGATATATTTTCTATGTAAATATATAACAATTTTATCATCTTTGTATAAAAAGAAAACATAATAGTATATCAATGTAATTGTTTTGAATTACACATTATTGAAAATCTTTTTATAAACGACATTGATAGTATATTATATATTGTTATTATAAATTTTTATTCTTATTTTAATTTACATCACTAATGAAGTAAATTATCTAGAATTATAGCTTTTTAGTGCTTTATTTTAGAACTACTGAAGTAAAATATCCAAAACTTTAGTACTTCATGGATTATAAGACATTTCTAAATCAGGTATGTATATATTAGTTTTTTTTTTTTCTAAAGTGTATAAATCATATAGTAATTTGATTGTTGGAATTTTTTATTTTTTTTTTGAATATTATCATGAGATGAATTTAATTACGTACATTAACATAATAAAGTAATATTTTTTTGAATACTATAATATACATCATATAGTAATTTGATTGTTGGAATTTTTTATTTTATTTTTTGAATATTATCATGAGAAGAATTTAATTATGTACATTAACATAATATAGTAATTTTTTTAATATTATCATGAGAGAAATTTAATTACGTACATTAACATAATATAATAATTTTTTTTGAATATTATCATGAGAGGAATTTAATTACGTACATTAACATAATATAGTAATTTTTTTTTGAATATTATCATGAGATGAATTTAATTACGTACATTAACATAATATAGTAATATTTTTTTTGAATACTATAATATACATCATATAATAATTTGATTGTTGTAATTTTTTATTTTATTGTTTGAATATTATAATGAGATGAATTTAATTACGTACATTAATATAATATAGTAATTTTTTTTTGAATTATCATGAGAGGAATTTAATGACGTACATTAACATAATATAGTAATTTTTTTTTGAATATTATCATGAGAGAAATTTAATTACGTACATTAACATAATATAGTAATTTTTTTTTAATATTACCATGAGAAGGATTTAATTATGTACATTAAGATATATAGTATTTTTTTTTTTGAATATTATCATGAGAGGAATTTAATTACGTACATTAACATAATATAGTAATATTTTTTTGAATACTGTAATATACATCATATAGTAATTTGATTGTTGTAATTTTTTATTTTATTTTTTGAATATTATCATGAGAGGAATTGTTGTAATTTTTTATTTTATTTTTTGAATATTATCATGAGAGGAATTTAATTACGTACATTAACATAATATAGTAATTTTTTTAATAGTATCATGAGAGGAATAACATAATATAGTAATTTTTTTAATAGTATCATGAGAGGAATTTAATTACGTACATGAACATAATATAGTAATTTTTTAGGAATTTAATTACGTACATGAACATAATATAGTAATTTTTTTAATAGTATCATGAGAGGAATTTAATTACGTACATGAACATAATATAGTAATTTTGTTTGAATATTATCATGATAGGAATTTAATTACGTACATTAACATAATATAGTAATTTTTTTGAATACTATAATATACATCATTTAGTAATTTGATTGTTAATATATGTACATAAATATGGAATCCATACAAGAATGGAAATGAATAAAATATTTCATTAATTTTCGTGTATAATAAGGAATGTAATCATATTTTGAATATTTTGTCAATTTTAGCAATAAATAAGGAGGGGTAAAGAATGATAAGGAATGCTAGAATTTCTGATAAGGAATTATTATATAATATTATGTTGACCGATTTCAAATTTTTTTTGTATTAAAATGAGCGGAAAAGCTAGTACTTCTGTTTTAATATATACATAAATAGATTATAGAGTTAATTCCATTTTTAGTCATATATTTATAGGTGACAATCCGCTTTTAGTCATTTTTTTCAAAACATACACTTTTGGTCTTAGTATTATTATTAATGACCATTTTTGGTCATCTATCAATAAAACAATTTAAATTTCATAAAATACAATGACATTTTGGTCTTTAGTTATGGATTTTTTCAAAACAAAACATCAAAAATATAATTGATCAACCTACTTTGTATAAAAAAGATCGAAATGTCCTTATATTCAACTGCATTTCAATGATGCACAAATATGGAATATGTTAAGATTTACATTGTTTACTGCTCAATGCCAACTAAACGAAACTGACAAACTAAATAGAAGCAAACCTACCGTCAAAAATGAAATTGAGACAGGACATCTTCAATTCTTCATAGATCTTCTGTTTTTTTTTTTTTTTTTTTTTTAATATCTTCCGAGGTTCTTCAAATCGCTAGAATCTTAAAGTGTATTATAAAATCAATTAATTAATACATCTAGAATCTTAAAGTGTATTATAAAGTCAATTAATTAATACATATTTTTAACATGATATGTACAATCCTACAAACAAATTACGGAGTACTAAAATTATACCACTATATATTTAAAAAAAAATTAATTATACCACTATATCACAAGGTTGTTCAAATCGCTAGAATCTTAAAATGTATTATAAAATCAATTAATTAATGCATCTAGAATCTTAGAGTATATTATAAAGTCAATTAATTAATACATATATTTAACAAGATATGTACAATCCTACAAACAAATTACGGAGTACTAAAATTATACCACTATATCACGAGGTTCTTCAAATCGCTAGAATCTTAAAGTGTATTATAAAATCAATTAATTAATACGTCTAGAATCTTAAAGTGTATTATAAAATCAATTAATTAATACATGTTTTTAACATGATATGTGCAATCCTACAAACAAAATACGGAGTATTAAAATTATACCACTATATTACAAAGTTCAAATATTCACCAATATGTTGGCAAATGTAGGCGACGAAAAAAGAAGACAAATTATTATGTGGATTATAGGATAAAAAAATATACATTATTGGTGTAATAAATGTATAGGAAAAAGTGTCAAATTAGTCCCTTAAGTCAAACGAATAGCGCAATTAGATCCGCTAACTAAAAAAAATTCCATTTAAACTCCTTAAACCTACTAAAATGTTCAATCACGTCTAAAATTATCTGATTAGCAATTTAGTGCGACATGGAGCTGACACGTGCTCCATGACCGTTTCAGCTTCAAATAAAAATAACAATTTTAAAGAGCTCCGTGTTGCACTAACTTGCTAATAAGGTAATTTTAGACTCAATTGAACATTTTAACAGATTTAAGGGGTTTAAATGAAACTTTTTTTGTTAAGAGATCCACCTGCACTATCCATTTGACTTAAAAGACTAATTTAACATTTTTTTCCTAAATTTATACCATACAAAATAATATATTTTTAATACTTAAAAAACATCATTTCTTAATATAAAATACGTTATTTTTATATTAAACATACATTATTATTCGATAATAAACAAAATAATGTATTTTATATATTTAAATAATACTTTTTATTTATAATTCATGTATTTTATGTATTTAAATAATATATTTTTATTTATAATCCACACAGCTGTAATGCTCCTCAAATGAAGAATAAATATAGAAGAGTAAAAGACACCACACCGCTCAAGAATTATACCCAAAAAAAGAAAACAAAATGAGAAGATGAAGCAGCGACAGTTTTGACAGTTGATAAGTGTAGATTATCTAGCAATAAAAACTACTCGTAAAAGCATAGTCTTATTTAAAATCTAAAACATTTACAAACAGTTTCTTCTTCCCAACAAAAATGTGTAAATTCTTCTTGTATTCACGTCAACTCTTAAGGTTGGGTCCATCAACTTATGAATGTGAGAGCATAGGCCAACCAAGAAATCGGGGGGAGTCAGGTGGGGTTGAGTGTTGACTGGGAGAGAAAAGGCTCAGCTCCACATACGTCCCAGAAGTTCCATCTTTCTCCACTGTCCGGAAAGAAATTGATCCAGGCCTTGTTGAAGCACCTGAGTTTCTACCTGGGCTATTCACTATACTTGCTCCAACATGGCTTTGGTTAGTGATTAGAGAAACACTGTCATTATGGTCATCACTTATCCTTCTAGCTTCTGTATCTTTTTGTAGGTTCCTCAATGCTAAAGCATCTGCAACAGGAAAGTACACTAGTGTGCAAATACCCACCCCCGCACAACACAGAAACGAAAGAAAACCAAGGAAAGCAAGAATTTCAAACACCACTTCCCCAGGGGCAGATAGAACAGATAAACCAAGAAATACAAACCTCAATGGGAAGAAACCAGAAAAAGAAATGATTAATGTGTACACTCTCTTTTGCAAACCCTTATTGATGATCAAATGCACAATTCGTCTTCCGATCCAGGACAAATAAGAAGTTACAATGACAGCAAACACACCAATACAAATGGTACTCAGTAGGGGGTAAGCACAGAGGGCAATAGCATCATCATTATCACCTTTAGTCTTAGGCGAAGCAGCTACACTTGTAAAATAATCAGGTAATCTGTGCTTGTAACCATCCTTGTTAAATTTTGGCCCAAATAAAATTATAATAAGCTGGAGAAAGAACACAGGCAGGCAAAAAAGAAGAATGTAGCAGGCTGTTTTGCCATTCCATTTCCGATTCAAGGTCCCTGACCTCTGCAATGATGCATGGAGGAGAAACACAACAGTGAGGAACAGGCATGGTTCCATGAACCCCAGGTTCGAAACAATGTGACATTTGCAGATGGTTTCTTGCCATTTCCAGCTAAGAGCATTCAACAACCTTCCACCACATCTCAGAAGACTCAGCCGAAGAATCTCTCCAAAACCCCACAAGATTGCAAAAAGGATGTATGTGATTCTGATAATCCAAGGACCACTGAAATAATGAAGTTGGATATTCCCTTCGGTGCGGATCTGATTGCGGAAGTAGATCAAATACAATATGCAAAATAATCCAAAAAGAAACAGAGCACTGACAAGACAGATTGTCAACACACCTAGTGCATCAGCAACTTTCAGATGGGGCATTACCCAAAGCACAAATTCCACGCATGCTCCCTGTCAGCATGGACACCAAAATATCCTCTAAAAAATAAAACCCTAATCCTTTGCAACAGGAAGTATACAGATTGATATTGGAAATCTCCTGTGAATGCCAAGAAAACCATATGATAGTTCTAAGAGCAGCAATTTATAGCCAGGGCAATGTTGGAGAAAGACTGGAAGAGAAGCGGCTGTTTTATAGTCCTCCAACCAGCCAGTGTTTCAGCGATCAACAAGGAGAGATACACTGTTACAACTTCAAAGTGTTTTCAAGTGTCTTCGTAATATTGAAGACACCCTATAACATTTGTTCTCCAAATGTTAGCTCTTGCAACCTACAACAGTACCAAGAAACCTATAATAGATGTTGGAAGATGATTATTCATAAAACCAAAGAACAGAATGAGAATGTCAACAGAAAAAAGAATAGAGGAAGCCCATATTCCATATGCCAAAGGGGCAAATGAGTTTTTAAAAAATTGTTTTGAAATCAGTAAAAGCATATGGAATCAAAACTCTCATGGAAGAAATGGAATGATGAAAGCATGCCATATGACCTACTAACAGACATGAGACACTCAATCCAAAAATGATTACATATTGCAACCTGATATGTTTGGGATGATAGCAAGGGAATGACTGGATTAAGGATATTTTACATCCTCAATTTTGTGTCTACCTTGTAAACAAGAAAACAATATTCAAAGTTCCATAGCAGAACCCATTTTACCAGTCAAAGGAGACATTTGTAGAAACTGCATTAGTTTCCCAAAAACAATAATATCAAAATTAGAGAAAATTGCAGAAATAGGAAACTTCTGCTCGTTTTCAAACTTTGATTTACAATTTCCATTATCATGCAAGTAATTTGGCAATGCCACCCTCTTTCCCTGTCCAAAAGTAACCAGCTGCAGAGCTGCTCAATGTCACAGCAGCAGGCGTTCATTTCTCAGGTCTCCCACAGGCTTTCATAAGATCATGTATCCATGTTGGTTTAGGACAAACTAACCAAAACCAGAAACAAGACAATATGCAACTACATACGTGCAAAAAGTAACCATAAACGCACATGCACAAAATTTTCCAAAAAATAATGACTACAATAATCCCCAAGCAACACCAGCAATCCAGGAACCGCAACAGAGCGTAATAATGAATCTAAATTATATCTTACGCCAGCAAAATCTCGCATCTCTCTTGCATGAACATATTATCCTACCGTTGTCAACGCCATACGACAACAGAGCCACACTATAACATATAATAAACCTTCACATTGATCCCGGCGTGCATATAGAAATCCTAGCCCTAGCCAAAATAATACGACAATGGAAACGTTACAGGGATCAAACGAGAGCTTACGAGGCGCAGAAGGTCGATCCGTGGAGCACGAACGCAGAATCGAGAAGCTGGGCGGAGCAGAGCTGAAAACCCTAAAGAGAGAGAGGAAGCGCAGAGAGAAACCAGGGGAAAAGGCAGTCGCGAGAAAGGAGTGAGAGAGAGAGAGAGTGCGAACAGCGAGAGGGAGAGGACTTTGTTGGAGACAGCCTGTCGCCAGCAAATAAACCAAACCCAGATATGGAAATTTAAATCCATTTTTCTAAAATAAAAAAAAATTAACTGTATTTAATGGGACGGAGGACAGGCTGTACACAGCTGGATACCACCGAGCTTGTTGGTACGCAAAAGTCCTGTCCTACGTGGCACTCTGGTCTTGGCGGCGTTTACGGTGAATGTTCAACGCAGTATTTCTTTTTCTCTTCATTTTTTAAATACAATGACTTCATAATTACGTTAAAAAATAAGTTATTCAACATAAAATTTTATATGTTATTTTGGAATTTTATTGGGCCTATAATTTGGGTCTGGGCTTCGTTATTTTCTATGAGCAACCGTGTTGGGCTAGTCCAATGATCTTATGTGTAATTTGTAGAGCTACCCATGCAATAAATATTTATATATTAGAACAAATACAAATTTTACATACTTACTTTTTTTGGGTACAAATTAAATTAATGTATTCAAAATATTTTTTTAAAATATATAATTAAAATCTTTTAAATGGAACTATTTATAAAATAAATTTACAAAAGCATAAAGCCATTACTTTAGATATATAAATTTGGTTCAAAAAGGTCACTATTATTATAAGTTATAAATTCATTATTGTGTCCAAGCCATAGCGAAACTAGTCAATAACTCAAAAATAAGTTGATATGACTTTGCTAGCAACCGCATGGTGCATGATATGAATTTGGCATTGTTTTAGGCACTATTGTATAAGCACTGTGCCCTTCAAATTTGAGATTCAAACTTATAAATTCACTATTGTTGGTATCATTATTTTCCAGCTTTGGTCGCCTTCTCCATCCTTTGAAGATGGTGACCAATTTGGTCTCTGGAGAAGCGACCAAACTGTATCCGATGACGTTGATACGGTAAATACAACAGATTGTATATAAAGTGAGAAACAGGGAGGCGAGTTCGGTTTGATGTTGTGAATGGGAAGTTTCTGAGGTTCTCTTTAACTACCGGTATTCACTCAGTCCAAAAGTCTCTCTCTCTTGCATTTAATGTGATATTTATAGTGTAGGTTATGGGACAAATTACGGGCTTGCCTGATAGGCCATAGTAGGCATACACTGGGTTATTGCTAGGCGGATTGGGACCGTACACGTGGAGCGTGATGATTCTCACCTTCGTAATGTGAAGAATGTATGGAGCTCGGTCCGAGCTATTGGGTTCGAGAATGCTTATGTTGATAGGGATTTGTTGGGGGGAATAGTCAATGAGGTCGGGTATTACTGGGGTCGGGGCGAGTAACCGTTAGGCCGGAGTTCAGTTGGTTCGGACCCTGGGTTACTATCTCTCCTTCTCCGATCAGTCGTATGGTCTTTAGTTCCGAGGGTTATTCCTTATTAGACGTGTTTGTTGTAGTCGCCGATTTTCGCCACTATAACATTATTAGACAACCTAGTGACATATTATTATAGATCACTAACAAGTATTTAAATTTTGATGCATTAAACCAACATGTTTATATATTTAATTGTAAAGTTTAAAAATTTCATAGTCTAATTAATTTCTCAATTAAAGTTTGGAAGTATCCAACTCTTTTCCCAATAACGAAAGACAACGTTAGCCTCATGTTTGTGTGTCAAAGATAGAGGTGCAAGTAAAGCAATCTGTATTCTGTAACAACGAATTGACAAGTGGAAAAGCGGCTTCTTTCATTTGTCTTTCCCTCTTCTCAAGCAAACTGACAAACAAGCTTCTCCTATTCTTTGCCGACAACTACACACCCGACGGAAAAAAGCGCAGAAAACCATCCGGGACGACACACCTAAAAATGGGCACCGAATAGTAAGAGATTCTTCACCGATGATTTTCTTCTTAAAAATTGATCTCCAATTTACGTCTCTTGTTTTTCTGCAGCGATTACCTGTTCAAGTTGTTGCTAATCGGAGACTCTTCCGTCGGCAAGTCATGCCTGCTTCTCAGATTCGCTGTATGTTCATCTCTCTACTTCGTATCTATACGTATACGGTGCCGATATAGGTTTATGATTTACGTATTTGTACGGAAATGTGCTTATCTTGAAGTAGTGTCTGATTTCTGATAGTTCAAGTTTTTTTTTGGTGGGTTAATGAAAAAGACTAGATAAAGTTGCTATAATGATGTTCTGTGGTTGTTTATTCCAGGATGATTCGTACATTGACAGCTACATTAGCACCATAGGAGTTGACTTCGTAAGGCTTTCTAAGGGTTTTGATTTACCACTTTGATTGTTCTTGTTTCTCTTTTCTGATTTTCTTGGATTTTTCATTCTTAGCAATGTTTTGGGTTATTATTTGCAGAAAATTAGGACAGTGGAGCTGGATGGGAAGACTATCAAGCTGCAAATTGTGAGTATTTTTTTTCTTCATTTTGTGACAAGTATTTGATTGAGTAGAGTGAAGTAGAAGTGTAGAACTGTAGAAGTAACCTAAAGTAGGTTTTTCCATACACTTTAATCCCCGTGTTGAATTCTATAGAATTCTTGTTTTGTTAGGGATGGGCTTCGATGTTATAATGCCTTGTGTCTTTGGTTTTCCTAGTGGGATACTGCTGGCCAGGAGCGTTTCCGGACTATTACAAGCAGTTACTATCGTGGTGCACATGGAATCATTGTAAGATATCCATTCACGTTGCTTTGTTCAATTAGACATTTACGGGTTCGTAGAATGATAGGAATTTGGCACCAAAAAATTAGTGCTAGATTTGAGTTTACATATGTGTCCATGTTTTTACCAGTTCGAGGCTATACAACTTAAATTTAGCTCATATATATAAGCCTTAATTGTTGTCTCAATCCACGGTGGCCCCAAGAAGTTAGGGATATGCAATTGTTGAAAATCTTACATGTTAAAGTTAACAATTCAGCACCGGGGGTTAGTTAAGAATTCAGTTCTGAAACTGTTCCGAGTTATATCTCTGTATTTTACTTCTTTTCTTGGATAGATTGTCTATGATGTTACTGAAATGGAGAGCTTCAACAATGTCAAGCAATGGCTGAGCGAAATCGACAGATATGCAAATGATAGCGTTTGCAAGCTTTTAGTTGGAAACAAATGTGATTTGGCAGAGAACAAGGTTGTGGACACAGAAACGGCAAAGGTACTATTTTTTTCATGTAGTTATCCCCGTACCTTATATCATCAAAAAGACCTTGTCTACCATCAATGAGAGAGGATTGTGTCTACAATGCTGGCGCAACAACAATATTGTAGCTTGAATTTTATTCAACTTACGACTTCTATGTTTTCTTTCCTAGGTTGTATCCTAAAGTTCAGTTTTCTTGTTTCCTAGTATATTTAATTATTTATCGTAGTCTTTCTTTTGCTAATAGTAAGGATTAAGTGTTTCGACATGCCTCCTCCCTCGTCTCCATATATGAATAAAATCCTAGCATAACCCGGTCCAAATTGTTTTTGTTTCATTGAATTGCAGGCATTTGCAGATGAGCTCAGTATACCTTTCCTGGAGACTAGTGCAAAAGATTCCATCAATGTGGAGCAGGCTTTCTTAACCATGGCTGCTGAAATTAAGAAAAAGTGAGATAACCTTCTCTATATTTGCTAGATAATTTCCCTTTTTTTTTTGGCCAGTTATCTGTGATTAGCTATTGTTCGACTAATTATTATGGGCCTATGAAATATTTTCCAAGCACTGCACCACTTTGGATTAGTTAAAGCCAACCTGACTGTTACATCAGGGGTTATACCCCGCCCACCCCCAAAAAAAAACATTAAACAAAACTAATGATCAGTTTTATATGAACTTTTTGGCAGTAGAAAATTAGAGTATCTATTACACCATGGCACACCAAACATGTCATGAAACCCAATTTAGAATTTTTCATTTCTGTTTAATTGATTGTGTACTTTTAGTTATGAGAAAATTTTCGCTTTTAAATACATTAACATGTAGTGCCATGGTTGAACTCATGGTACGGATCTCTACCAATAGCATTAAGATAATAACAAGGACCAGAGTATTTGCGTGTGATCGAGGATGAGAATAATATCGATGATGGTGGTCATCAAAGTAATGTGTGAAGAATGGAAAGGTTTCGTCTTATGTTGGTCTATAATTTTGCATTCTTTTTTCATTGATTACGATAAATTATTTCCGCAGAATGGGCACACAACCTGCTGGAAGCAAGTCAGCTAGTACTGTTCAAATCAAGGGACAGCCAATCCAACAGAAGAGCAATTGTTGTAGCTAACTACTGATATTGTAGTTGTATCCTGCTTATAAATGTTGAATGCAAAGTAATCAAATATGTATTTCCCAGATTGTGTTTACATGTGACAGCCTGTTTACAATGTGTACATTGTTGTTCTTTGCATATTGTAATTTGTTGCTATATTTATGGCATACATCATTACTACTGGTTGTTGGGTTTTGGGGTCAAGATCAAATGTCTGAATGTGTGTGTTTTTGTCTGTGTACTTTACGCCCTCTTTTTGTGGGGGTTAATTACTTTTTTGATGGGATCCAAACAACACCTAGACCATAGTCGCAGAGATTTAAACCCATGACCTTTGGTATGGAGTGACTCTAATACCAAGGTTTTATCTCAACTAAAAACCTAAACTAATATTTGGATTGCACATTTATATTTATATAACAATGAATAATATTTACAAGGACATTGAACACTAAAGGGATCCCAACTCTAAACAATGAATTTAAAGGTCATTGAATCATTGGTAATGAATCTTTACTTCAGAATTGAGATGAATATCTTTTGCAGTACAGCAAGCAAAGTGCCTGCATTCTTCACAATATAATTAAAGCTAGCAGCCAGAGGTATGAACTGCACTACTAATAGACAAGCCTCAAACAATTCGCATATAAAGCCTCAAGTAGCACTCAGCTCAACCAAAAAGGTCAAATTAATAATACAACAACAAGAGGAATGGTAAAAAAAATACAAAAGCTCAAACAATTGGCGCAAATAGGAATAATAAAAGAAGAAATTGAGAGGAAAAAGCGCCAATGACCATTAGGATGAAGAGCAGCAAGGTTTTTTTGCGTTAACATCTTGTGCGTCAACAACAAGAGTCTTCCCTTCTTTGATAGCAGCTGCTGGCTCCTCTGAAGAAAGCGACTTCTTACTAATTGTCCGATAGATTTCTGATAGAATCATCTGGAATGCCTTCTCTACATTAGTTGCCTCCAAAGCTGATGTTTCAATGAACGAGAGGCCTTCCCTTTCAGCATAACTTTGAGCATCCTCTGTGGCAACTGCTCGAAGATGGCTTAGATCGGCCTTATTCCCAATGAGCATGATCACAATGTTTGAATCTGCATGGTCTCTCAGCTCCTTCAACCAACGGCTAACATTTTCAAAGGTTGTTGGTTTTGTCACATCATAAACTAAAAGAGCCCCAAGAGCACCCCTATAATATGCACTTGTTATGGCTCGATATCTCTCCTGGCCAGCCGTGTCCCATATCTGAGCCTTCACCGTCCTTCCCTCAACCTACATAACAAAACTATTAAGTAAACAGGCTATCATCTAAAAGCTTCGTGATTCAATTCATTAATCCCCAACTAAGAAGAACAAAGATAATAGCCATAAACTGAAATAAAATCGTTGTAGCTCTGGTTAAAAGGCTCATCCTCCTCCAAGTCCAATCAACTTACGAGAGTTTCTTGTCCAACAATCCTCTAATTCATTAATACACAAATGTGTTTTAGATTTATTTCTAGCAGCATTAGTTACAACAAGAAGATCTGCTCTGTTAATCTGTTATAAACAAATTAGCAACTCATAATCCAGCCCACAATTCGAGGAAAACCAGAGAAATTATCAAGAAACACAATTTCAGCCCTCCAACCCAAAATAAGGCACAATAAAAGTTTACTCTATGCACATAACAAAGCAAACCTAATGTAAAGATGCCACTATAATACTTTCCAAAAGCAATGTGTGCCATTAGTAGCTTCACAATTGCTTGAAGTAAAAACCAAGAAGTTGAGGTCACATTTATAGTCCCCACCAAAAAAAAAAAACAGAAAGAAAACAATAAAAGAATGAAACTTTAACCCCAATCTTGAAAAAGATTAGAATAAACAGCAATAAGAAATGGCTATTATTTACTTATTTTATACTGATTCCTGATTCTGGAGATGTAATTACGCGCCACCAAACATGGAGGAAAAAAATAGATTTAACAGGTACACAGTATTTAATACATTTAGTAAGTCAATAAAACATCAATTCCAAGGAGATCCAGTGCACGCATCAAAGAGCATTCACAGAATCACAGTTCATTAATGCACACAAGTACACAACATTCTTAAACAGCAAGCAAGTACGAAAACAACGCATCCATACGTACATCTAGACACGTATACAGACACGTATAAGAATCGCAGATCTAAAGCATCAACGGCAAAACTAAGCAGCCAAAGTACATATTGGATCGAAATGCTAAAAACGGTTTTTGATTAGTGACAAATGTTTTGAAAAGAGAAGAAACAGGAATGACCTGAAGAGTACGAGTGGCGAATTCAACTCCGATGGTGGACTTGGACTCCAAGCAGAACTCGTTTCTGGTAAATCGGGATAGCAAGTTGGATTTACCTACTCCGGAATCGCCGATTAACACAACCTTGAACAAGTAATCGTATTCCTCGTCCGGTCTCCTCGCCATATTCTCTCTCTCTCTCTCTCTCTCTTCTTCCTCCTGAGGAACCGCTCACTAAAGTCACTAGCTAGCTCTTCTGCGATCTACTCTCTTCTCGGTCTGAATAAAGATCGTTGATGTTAATGACGAAAATGCCCCTGCTAGATACGTTCTTCTGCGTGTGTTTGTGGCCAGGTTGTCTGAAATGTCAAGCATTTTGCTTTTTTGCGCCCTTTGATTTCGCATGCATATTTATGAAAAGGAATTTTGTTTTTGCTATTTTCACTATCTTTTATTCATTTTAGATACCGCAAATCCTATTATATTGTAGTATCTGTTCATACTTTCTCAACCTGATGAAATATAAAGAGTCAATCCATCTCTACTAAGACTCGATCTTATGACATCCTATATGGAAAAATCACTATATGCCTTTGATTTCGCATGCATATTTAACTTGTTATTTTTCTTTTTTTTTTTTTTTGCTATTTTTACTATCTTTTATTAAAAAATAAGCTCGACAAATTGTGTCCACTAAGCTCTATTTGACATGTCTAACTAGAAAGCTGGTAGTTAATAAATTAACTAATTGAGTGTAGTTAAATTAATTGTTGAAATAGTTAATAAGTGTAAAAAGACATAAAATGATAAATTAAGATATTCAAATTTTGATTAATGAATGGTAGTGGTGTTTTTTTTTTAATTAATAAAGATAAAATAAGGAAAAAGGTTTTAAAAGTCATGTAGCTTTAAAATAAACTATACCACACAGAACCCAACTTCATTTTGATTATTGCTGACTCTGTTACAATGCACAAAGAGTCAACAGTTGCCTCCACTAAGGCTCGAATCCGAACCCACTCCCATAATTCATGTGGAGTGTAAACCGGGACACCGGGTGCCACTAGACCACAAGGTCTTTGGCGATTACTAAATATTTAATTTCATTTTAAACTTTTATCTTTAAATTAAATTTCTCTTCACTTTTAGTTTTGGTAGTGTTTGGTAAAATTAGTTACGTATTTAATGATGGAAATATTCCGTCGCAATATCTATTGCAAAGTCGTCGCTAAATGTCCATTTAATAAAAAATAAATAAAATATGTCACTGAGTTGTTGTTATTTCGTCACGAAATTAGCAAAGGAATGCGTTCGTTGCTAAACCTGTCACTGCTTATGCTTTTTTTTGTAGTGTCACCTCAGAGTGAACCGTGAATGTTTTGAATTTATATAGAGTACAAAGTCAACATGACAACAATGCCTCTATACTTTATGATTTTGAGTTTGTGCCAAGAGACATGGTATTGATCGACATCATAAACTTTTCCTATAATTATATTACATTTGAGTGTGAGTTGAAATTGTAATAATATAGAAACAAATAATAATTGAAAATTACAATTGTGACAATATGTCAATAGGGTTTACTTCTAAATGTAATATAATATTGCAGGAATGCATATGGCCTAATAATAGAGGTGTTACTAATTAAGAAATCGAATTTGTTATACCACACGATTGAGTGACTAAAATACTAATCATTTATACTGTGCAAAAAGAATGTGCATGTTTGGTTCATCAAACACGGTTTTTAGTAGTGCCCGACTAGATTAAGGTAGATCTTAACAATGTCAGTTGACGCAAGATAAGATTAAATTATGATCAATAACATAGAATGGAGTTGAATCATTTGTTACACTATGATAATAAACTCTATGTTTATGGCTCGTTAAAATATATATTGTCATTTACTTATACATAACCCTTTAGAAGTAGCAATGAAAATCCTTGAGGTTGGAATTCAATCTTTAATAAAATATGTATTTAAAAAAAGAAATGTTAATACAAAATCATATATATATTGTTCACATTAAAACAAGAGTCATTCTTATAAACAGACACAAAAAGTGAAAGGTCACCCAGAGTCACGCTGCGAGACATCATACCAGCTGCGTGACTTCAGCAGTGCAAACTGTGAGACATCACACTAGGTTGCGAGACATCAATTGCATGCGAGCTTCCTTTCGCGAGAAATCAAATACACTCTCCACTGAGACTCAAACACACCCCTTTAATATGGAAATACAATCGAGTGCCACTAGACTACAAAGTCTTGAGATCATGAAAAAAATATTAAAAAAACAGATAAAAAAATATATATTTTTTAACAGTGAAGTGGATGAATCTATGAATAATTTCAACTGTTGGGGCCAAAATATAAACTTGAAGAAAATAAAGCACCTCAACTACAAATAATCGTCTGCTTTGTTTTTTTCCTTTTTTTTTTTTTGCTTTCTTTTTCCATTTCGCAAACGTCAGCGGTTTTCTCGAGAAAGCGGCAGAAAGACAGGAAGTAAAGAAGCAGAAGAAATTTATGGGAGAGAGAGAGGGGGAGAGGGCGAAGAGAAGGCGATATTTCCAGAAGCAGAAGAAAGGATCTGTAGTGGGAGACGAAAAATGAAGGAGATCTCTGTACGAGGGAGATCATTCCGTCTTATTCTGTTCTTTTATTCAATTCTTTTGCAATTCGTTTCAGGTTCGTTTCTCGAATCTCTATACAAATATTAAAAAAAAAAAGAAAGAAGATTCGCTGCATTGTAATTATTATACAAATAGAAAATTTATTATTGCATTATTTTTTCTATGTTTGTTTGTGATTGTTAATGTAATAGTTGAATCACAAGCCAATTGTGGAGCTCTTTATATTTCATTTAGAAATATGGCTTAGTTTCCAATAATCGCATTGATGAATGGCTTGTTAATGATGCCATTTCACAAGTAATGCCCCCCAAGAAGTTGCAATAATGTCCTAGTGTATGCTAGGTTGGTTGAAGAAGCCTGGAAAAAAAATTGAATATTGAGGTTGGTAGTGGGTTCAACTCAACATGTCGTTTTGGTCTTAGCTTAGCTCCTTGATGCTGATGGCAGGCTGCATTTTGGTATAATTTGTTTGTTGAGCTAATGCAGCTCTTGGAATGCAGTTAGATGATGCATTCTCTCTGTTATTTGATACCCTTAATCCATGATTGATGCGAATTACTTAATTTTGTGTGTATTTCCAGTCACAAATCACGAATGAATTGCAACTCTATTGGTACACCATCTTAGCATGCTAATGTCCATCTTAGTTTAGTTCCTTGATGGTAGGACTGTATTTTCATATAATTAGTTTGTTAAAGCATCTCTTGGTATGCAGTTAGATGATGCTTTCTCTCTGTTATTTGATATTCTTAATCCATGATTGATGTGAATTATTTAATTTTCTGTATGTTTTCAGTCACAAATCACGAATGGATTGCCACTCTATTGGTACACCATCTTAGCATGCTAATGTCCATCTTAGTTTTTTCTTTCGTTGTTAGAGAGAGAGAGAGATAGAGTGTGTGTGTAATTTTTGTTCGTGAGTTGTGCCTCCTAAAGCTTATTTGTCATTGTCTTTCATAATAATAAGCTTATATATTTGTTGATCAATCTTTTGAGGCAGAACTTGTTTATTAAGGAGTAATGTTTATATGCCATTTCTTTCTTTAAGTTGCTTGCACCTTAGGCTCTTCATTTACCCTAATTTCAGGCTTCTCAGACAATCCACCGGGTCCCAAAAATGAGACAAAGGTTGATGCTCATACCACTTCTGGCAATGGCTCGGGGTCAGAAATACTCGTAATATTCATAGTGATTATAGTGTTTGGACTGTTAGTATTTTTCCTCTTCAAAGTTTGGCAAAAGAAAAAACGTGAAGATCAATATGCTCGTCTGCTAAAATTGTTTGAAGAGGACGATGAGCTTGAGCTTGAGCTTGGCCTTCGGGATTGAATGTTTGCTGAACACGTTATTTTTTATGTATTAAGGTGAGGATTATCTCTTTAGTGTTAGTACACACATACTTGTACTTCAACTTCTACCTCTAGTTTCAAGTGGAATATTATACATCTTCTGTTTCTCGGCTTAGCAATGTGAATATCCTGAGTTCTTTTATCTGTTTAGATGGAATTTCTTTGTATAGTCAGATCCATGCCGCCTATAAAGTGACAACTATGCCCTTATATCCCATGAGTCCATGACATTGTTTACGTTCTTATTTACCTACCATTGTTGATTTGAAAGTAATCTGAACTCCTGCTATCTACCAGATATCCAGAAATATCTGTTTGATTCATTTCTCTAATCTTGTATCATCTCATTTCGTTGTTTACGAGTTTTTAAACTGGAATTACATACCTTCGCGTGCTCTTTAGATATAAATTTCTTTTTCTTGCTGATTCATTCTGGATGAAGACTACTTGCATCTTTCCATTATTTGCAAATCATTTTCATTCTTGGAAACCTTTTATCTATGTCTATACTTGAACAGTTGAAGCTCCCCATAGTCTTTTTTGTAGATGTTTCAGTCATTATTGATGAATGTGGATTCCATTACCATCAAAGGATTTCACTGATTACAAATGCTTGTGGTTGTCAGAAAATATTCGTTATTGGTTTGTGTGCAACTGTCCCCAGTCGACTCACTCTTCTTTTGTGTGATTCCTTTGTAGTATTTCTGTTTCATTGATGTGCAATTGGTTTCTGCTGCTTATTAGTTAACCCTGGTGAATGACAGAAATTTGTTTACAGTCTATGTATGATTAAGGAAGATATTCTATATGCTTTCATCTAAAGTACTCCTTAAATACCAAGAAGCAAGTTCATGTCTTTCAAGACTGTAATTTCAGCAAGTTTAATTTCCAGTGAGAGTAACTTATTGGTCGGTCTTCTTGGTTTGAGTTGATTAGCAGCTATGGGCAATCTATGATTTTCCTCATGATTCTTTGCTAAGTAGGGTTGGGGTTTACACAGTTTCTACAAGACTACAACCATGGCAATGTTGGTTCAAGAAACGCACCCAAAAATTTTAAACCATCAAAGTGTGAATAAATTCCTTGCGGGGATTAAGTTGGATGAGCAAACTAAATGTTTTATGGATAAGAAAAGTGTGTATAAAGTGGATTACATTTCTTCTACTTGAAGCCTAATACTTGTAGGCAATGATAACATGTAATAATCTTTACATTATTGAGTGGTATTAATGTTATACTAAGAATATATAAATTACCTAAAATATAGTGATCGTGTGAACGAAATATGATTTTCGTATTTACAGCTAGATTTTTGTTAATATTTTTTCAATTAAACTTAAATAATTTGGTGACCAATTGCTCAAATGTAATATGAGAAAAAAAAAAAACAGTGAGGTTTATGACCACACATATCATAGCAACTGATCTCGACAGTGAACATGTTAGCGTGGCCTATTATAAACTGCAAAATACCAAAGATGGGCTGAAGCTATTTCCTTTTACGGAGTATCTTTTAATAATTTAATAATAATAATTCTCACTCCCTAACAGAATACGATCAATGGCGTCAGCTGGTGTTGCTACTTTCCTTCCAAAATTTCCCTCGCCCGTTTCAAAATTCCGTTCCTCCGGCAACAACCGCCGCCGAAGATCTACACTCTCGCCGCGAAATTCCGCCACTGGAGTCGGCGAGGCTTCTTCCTCTTCTGTATCTTCCAACGGCTACCCCTCCACCTCCAATCAACCCTTCCCTGGCACGCAGTACTTCTTTCTCCTATCATTTCATCTTTCACTTGCTAATCTATGTTTCTCTGTGTCCGATATAATCTATCATCGGTGCATATGGATTATAAAACTCCAAATTACTTACGGATAAGTGAAAATACGTTATACGATCAAATGCGTAGAAAGTGAGTTATATATAATAATATAATCTCTAATAATTTCGATATCATTATAGAATAAGCTTTGCCGGACAGACATGGTATAAGGTTTGTGATTATCTTCTTTTTATATTAATGTGAGTGCAGAATGATAATGTGCAGGCAAATACGTAGAAAGTGAGTTATATAATCTCTAATAATTTTGATACCATTATTACATTATAGAATAAGCTTTACCGGACAGACATGGTATAAGGTTTATGATTATCTTGTTTTTATATTAATGTGAGTGCAGAATGATAATGTGCAGGCAAATACGTAGACAGTGAGTTATATGATCTCTAATAATTTTGATATCATTATAGAATAAGCTTTACCGGACAGACATGATATAAGGTTTGGGATTATCTTGTTTTTGTATTAATGTGAGTGCAGAATGATAATGTGCAGGCAAGCCAGAGGCAGATGTTGTTGTTATTGGGAGTGGTATAGCTGGCCTATGTTGTGCCGGACTGCTTGCTAGATACCAGCAAGATGTTTTGGTACTTGAAAGCCATGATGTACCCGGGGGTGCTGCTCATTCTTTTGATATTAAAGGCTATAAGTTTGATTCTGGCCCTTCTTTATTCTCTGGCTTTCAATCAAGGGGTCCCCAGGCCAATCCTTTAGCACAAGTAATCGTTACAAATTCATCTTGTCACTAAATGTGGAATTATTTGCTTGACATTTCTTTACTGCTTATAACAAGTAACAGCTTTAAGAGCACTGAAATGGGAGCTAATGCTTGCAGGTACTTGATGCTCTGGGTGAATCAATTCCCTGTACAAAATATGATTCCTGGATGGTATACATACCTGAAGGTGAATTTTTGTCTCGCATTGGCCCGACAGAGTTCTTCAAGGTTGATTTCTAGTTTCTTGTTTCCATCATTCCATGTCACTTAAACATCTTATGCATTTCAAATAGCTCATTCTATGTACATCATTTCTTACTTGCATGAAAGAGGCTAGCCATTATCTTGTGACCTGTTTTATTTTATTTTGGCTAGGTAGAATCCACTTTGATGTTTCATGGCTACTATGGGCATGTGGTTAGGACATTCACTGTTTAGGAATCCATACCAAAATGAAACTTTGTGTTGGTTTTTTTTTTTTTTTTTTCAAGTCATTGGAAATTGGTAACAGGAAAATGAATTCCAATGTTATTTTATGCTACTTGTGTGTCATCATGTCTCATTTGTGAAACTTTTAATTTGGCCCAACTGACCTTAATGATTAACTTTCAAGTTTTAACTATATGTCCATTCTCCAGGATCTGGAAAACTATGCAGGTCCTGATTCTGTGAGAGAATGGAAAAAGCTTCTTGTGAGTTCCACATTTTTTCTATATCAATCTTGTTTCATTGATGCTTATTTAGAATGTTCACTTTATCTAAACTTTGAGAAACTTCTTTTATTTTATTCTCAATTATATTACTTGAATTATTCTGTTCCATTGTTCTTCATCTTATGTGTATCAAATCCTCTTTGGTGAAGGATGCAATTCTTCCAATGTCAGCAGCAGCAATGGCTCTACCTCCTCTGTCTATCCGAGGTGACCTGGGTATTCTTTCCACTGCTGCTGCCAGATATGCACCCTCCCTCTTGAAATCTTTTGCTCAAATGGGACCTCAGGGGGCCCTTGGTGCAACAAAGCTTCTCAGACCCTTTTCAGAAATTATTGATTCATTGGGCCTAAAAGATCCTTTTATAAGGAATTGGTTGGATCTTCTTGCTTTCTTGCTTGCAGGGGTCAAAACTAATGGCATACTCTCTGCAGAGATGGTAATTTTTTGCACCTTTTGCTCTCTAATTTAGATAAAGAAACCTCAAGACTTTAAAGTTATATTGGTGCCTTCTATTGCAGAAGATCTATCTTAATGTCTGCCATGTCATAGGATTCCTATGATAAATAACTAAAAATCCACAGAACATTATAGTACTTTGGTTGTAAAATGTTACAGCAGGACTCTACTTTGTTCCAATGTTAGAGAGCATTTTTCATTACACTTCAATTTTGATAATTGTTCTACTTTTGCTAATCTAGCTCAAGATAAATTCAGTCCTTGTTTTATCTGGATAAATGTAATGAAGCTTTTCTTAGGAATGCAAATTGGTCCAAAAATTTGTTTTCCTTGTTTCCCAAATGCATGCCTCAGAAAATAATTTGAAAACAAAGGATGCGGCATATTGCCTATGCACATATAGGAATTTTGGTTTTTATAGAATGATCTAAACAGGAGCACTTGGTGATAACTCCAATTAATCTGATATGTTACAACTTACTTAAAATGAGTTTGCATACGTTTGACAAATACACTAGGCAATCCAAGCACCACTTTTTGTTTGTCTTTCTACCCCATATTGTATTTTATGAAACCTTTTCTTGTTTGAGCTCACTTATATCTCTGAAGGCTGCTTATCCTTCTTGTCCATTGATACAACTATACAACAGTAAAATTGTATTCCCTACTGTTATAGGTTTACATGTTCTCAGAATGGTACAAGCCAGGTTGCACATTGGAGTATCCTCTTCATGGAAGTGGGGCTATAGTTGATGCTCTTGTACGAGGATTACAGAAGTTTGGTGGACGGATTTCTCTTAAGAGCCATGTAGAAAATATCGTTGTTGAAAATGGTAGAGCCACTGGAGTAAAACTAAGAAGTGGCCAAGTGAGTAAATAATATGTATGTAACAATAATATGGTGAATAACAAGAAAAGGAAATTTATGTATAATTGACCTGTCTTCTCTCCTGTTCATTGTTATCTAATAAGGTTAATTTACTGCAGTTTGTTCGTGCTAAAAAGGCTGTTGTCAGCAATGCATCTATGTGGGACACTTTAAACTTATTACCAAAGGATGTTGTTCCAAAAACATATCAGGACCGGATAAAAAATACCCCACAATGCGAATCATTTATGCATCTGCATTTGGGCTTCAATGCAGAGGTGAGTTGCTGAGAAGTGGTTTCAAATTTCAAGATTTCATATTGCCTTTTAATCAAAATGCCAATTTCATCTGACACTGTTTGTTATTGAATCCATTGTAATGAATTTTTAACATCAAATTTGGATGATTAGGGAATACGTGATGACCTGGGAATCCATCACATAGTTGTGAATGATTGGGAAACAGGAGTTGATGCTGATCAGAATGTTGTTCTGATATCTGTACCTAGTGTGCTTAGTCCTAATCTTGCTCCTCCTGGGAAACACATCTTGCATGCCTATACACCTGGAACTGAGCCATTTGAAATTTGGGAAGGACTTGATCGCAAAAGCAGTGAATACAAAAACCTCAAGGCGGAACGGTCTGAGGTATATTGGGAAATTTGTTCTATGTTACCTCTGTTTGAAAGTTTAGCCATTTGATAGTGCTGTTACAATCATTGACACAACTGATATTTCCCATTTCACTTGGCCTTGTGGGTATTCTTCCTGACTGTTCAGAGAATTTCTTGTTGTTGTTATAGTAAACTAAGATTGGGCTAGAATGCACATTGGTCAAACCACACTAAAAGATTGAATCCAACCAATTAGCTAGTCTAACCCATGGCCTTATAAACCCATGTATTCTCTCTTATTTTTTCAATGCGGGACTCTTAACACTTGTCATAGATATATGAACTATGCTTTAGGAGAGCCTTGATTTAAAGTAGTCTGTGGAAATTAGAGTTCTAGGTGGAATAGTTGATCATTTTATCTACCACTTCATACAGCAAGCCCATTTATAGGAGCCAAGCTGTCTCTCATCTGATTCCAATTGTTCTATTTTTTCCCTTCTTTTATAGAGTAAGTTCTTTTGTGTGAGCAGGTAATGTGGAAGGCAGTGGAAAGAGCGCTAGGTCCAGGTTTCAGTCGTGACAAGTGTGAGGTAAAATTGGTTGGAACTCCACTAACACACCAAAGGTTTCTTAGGAGGAATAGAGGAACTTATGGACCAGCTATACTAGCTGGCAAAGACACATTCCCTGGGCATTCAACACCAATCCCTCAGCTCCTATGCTGTGGCGACTCCACTTTCCCAGGCATTGGAGTCCCTGCGGTTGCTGCCAGTGGTGCCATTGTTGCCAATTCTCTGGTTTCTGTGTCTCAACATTCGCAACTTCTTGACGCTGTAGGAATATGACAACGCATTAGTAAGTTAATGTAACACTTCCATATTTTTCTTTTACTACAATATAACATATTGTTAAATGACTATAAAACAGAGCAAAACATGCATGGTGTATGCCTTTTGGAAGGCTTGCACTTTGAAGCACTGCTTTTTTACTTCTCATGATGAATAGAATCGCACACTTCTTATCAATTATCATAGATTTGCATTGGTCCTGATGGGACCATTGTTAGCAGGGACCAATCTATATGCACTCTGGTACTTAGCCACTTAGGCTCCCAAGGGTTGATCTGAACCATGCGCTTTAGATTTGAATATGTAATCATTAGCTTGCACTTTTCCCTCTTTATTTCTTCCCTTAGGCCATGTTTGGTTCGCATGAAAAAGTTTTCCATGGGAAGTAGGTTCCCATAAATCAAAGAAATTGGTCTTTTCCAAGGTTTGGTTGATTGGAATTTGTTTTCCAATGGAAGTATAGTTCTGCATTTCTCAGGAAAACAAAATCTGTGGGGAAAGGTGGTTTTTTTTTTTCCGTTGCAGGTGGGAAGAAAAATTCTGGTTTTAGGACTAATTTACCCATGTACTTCTCTCTTAATTACATACATATAAATGGCAAATCTAGGGTTATTTCTTGCTCCCTTCTACCGTTTCCTCATTCTCTTTTCTTTCGGCCGTTTATTGCTTTCTTCTCTGTTCTTCCCATCGGTGCCTTCTTCTTTCTTCTCGCGTCTTTCTTCCTCTTTTATCAACACCATAGTCCATAGTTCAAGCACTATAGCCATTTTACCGTAGCAAGAGCCTTGGGTAAGTGATTTCTTCTAACATCTTTGTTTTTTTTTTTTTTAATTCCACTTTGTATTTTATTTGTGGATAGATTAAAGATTACTTGGTTAAAGATTGCTTAAAATACTTAGGTGAGCAGAATCTGTGTTGTTTGTTTATTTGCTTAAATATATATATATTTGTGTATGTAATGTGTATTTATATACTGTACGTACAGTATGTATATATGAAGTATGCTTTTATTTGTGAAAGTAGAATTAATTGGATTTTGATGTGTGTAGTGTTTTTGGTTAATTAAAAGCCAACGTCTGAAAGAAGGAAGGGATAAAAGCTAATTTGCAGTATTGTTAGGAAATCTGCAGTAGTGTACATACTGTACGTAATCTATGCATCTTGCTTCATACTATTTTATTTGGCCTAATTATGCACAAAATACCAATCCAATCATGTTTTTTTCCTAATTAATGCAGTCATGGCTCGTTTGGGTATAACTAGAATTGCTGAAAGAAGAAAAAGGATTGTGGCTGCTTTGACTGTTTTTTTAGAGATGTATACTGCTGTTAGTGCTTTAGTACTTTTAATGGCATCAACAACATCTCTCAATAGTTATAGGCCAAGCATTAAGCACTATTCTCTTGATAGTTATTACAAAAGAGAGTACGTTCAACGAATTTTGAATAATAACGAGTTATGCATTTCACTACTTAGGATGAATTTGCAAACTTTTTCCAAACTATGTGAAATGCTAGAGAGTTTAGGAGGATTAAAACCAACAAGGAACATGACTATTGGGGAACAAGTAGTAATCTTCTTACATATTCTTGCTCATCATGTTAAAAATCGAGTCATTCAATACAATTATGGAAGGTCAGGTGAGAGTATCAGTCGAGCGTTTCATAAAGTCCTGAATGCTATAATGCATTTGCAAGGTCATTTGTTTAGAACACCCGAACCCATTTCGGCAAATTGTACCGACAGTCGATGGAAGTGGTTTAAGGTACACTATCATCATAAATATTTTGATGTATTATATATATTGGGAGTTTTTGTTTTTAATTAAGGTTCATATTTCCTGTAGAATTGTTTAGGTGCTTTAGATGGGACCTTTATCAAGGTTAATGTGCCAAGTTCTGATAAGCCTAGATATCGAACTCGTAAGGGAGACATTGCAACAAATGTTTTAGGTGTGTGCACTCCTGATATGCAATTTGTATATGTTCTAAGTGGTTGGGAAGGATCAGTGGCTGATAGTCGAGTTCTTCGTGATGCAATTAGTAGGACACATGCATTGGAAGTGCCACATGGTAAGCTTTGTATAGGATTAAGTTTATTATTAAATAGATATTATCAACTAATTATGTCACTTATGTAGGTTGCTATTACCTAGTTGATGCTGGTTATACAAATTGTGAGGGGTTTCTAGCACCTTTTAGGGGACAAAGGTATCATTTGAATGAATGGCGTCATGGTTATCAACCAACAAGCCCGCAAGAATTTTTTAATATGAAACATGCAGCCGCTCGTAATGTGATTGAGAGGTGTTTTGGGTTATTAAAAATTAGATGGGGTATTCTTAGGAGCCCATCATATTACCCTATAAAGACACACAATCGCATTATTATAGCATGTTGTTTGCTCCACAACCTTATTAGACAAGTGATGCAAGTCGATCCTATGGAAAGTGAACTTGATGCGTTTGATACGGTTGAAGGTGAAACGAATTCAATAAATACAGTTGATCCATCTGATGCTTGGACTAATTGGCGAATGGAATTAGCAAATCAAATGTTCAATCAATGGAATAATTAGGAGTCTGATTTTTTATTATCTTTTATGAGCTTGTTGTCTCAATTTTATTTGATGTAAAACTCTATGTTTGTCAAAAATTTGAACTACTCCATGACATTTGCTTATGTTGAAATTGTTATGACATTTAATTATGTTTCCTTTCAAGTTTAGCACATAATTATATTTCCTTTCAAGTTTAGCACATAATTATGGCAACTGCTGACACGGGTAGCTCAAAAGTAAAGAACAGAAGGTGGACTCATGAAGAAGATGCTATGTTGGTTTCTTGCATGATTGATTTGCATAATATGGGAACAAAAAAGTCTGATACTGGATTTAAAGCTGGCTATTTGAGTGAGTTAGAGAAAATGCTTACAACTAAATTACCTAACTCAAATATAAAAGGTAAACCACACATTGAGTCCAGAATTAAAACATTGAAGAAAGAATGGAGCATTGTCCATGATTTGTTCACAAATCATAATAGTGGATTTGGATGGGATGATGAAAGGAAGATGGTTACTGCTGAAGATGATGTTTGGGAGGCTTATTTAAGTGTATGTCCAAATTTGCTATATTCTTTTTTTTTTTTTACACTTTATACTCTCAATTCACTAATTGTTATTATATTTTTTTTTTGTTTTGTTTTATAGAGTCATAAAGAAGCTGCGCAATATAGAAGGAAAACCTTTCCTTTTTATAATGAGTTTACTGATATTTATGGAAAAGATCGTGCTACTGGCAAAGATTCACAAACAGGTGCAGATATAGTTTATGAAATGGGTAATGCTGAAGCTGTTGAAGGCATTGGTGGAACAATGGAAGGTAGTCAAGATGACAATCCAGTTGAATTGCAAGACAATGATTTTTCGTTTGTCCCTACTCAATCATCTGGTGCTAGAGAGATGAGTTCAACAAAGAGGAAGAGGAAAAGAAGTGACACATGTGAACCTATTACTGCAGATTCTTTGATTGGTGCTGCCATGATGTTGAGTGAGAAGTTGGAATCGGTAGGAGACAAAATAAGTAAAAGTCTTGGAACTGAATTGACTCTTCAACAAAAAATTGAGCAATTAGAGGGTAAGTTGAGTGAGATTGAGGGGCTGGAATATGATGACAAGTTTATGGCTTTGATCAAGCTTCCTGAATATCCAAATCAAATGCTTGTATTTTTTAGTCTTGCAGCGGACCAAAGGCTTGAATGGGTGAAAAGGTTCCTTGCTACATATTGAACATGTTTGTGGTGAGGAGTCTTGCAACGGACCAAAGGCTGATGCATTGTTGTTTTTGTTGTCAAGTTAGAAAGTATCCTATTGTAAGTATGAAGCTGGCTATGTAAAAATATGATGTTAGCTTATTTTTTTGGAAACTAAAAAGGATGAACTTGTTAACTTATATCATGTGTATTTTGTAATATTTTGAAACTTGTTTGTTATAATATTATGGTATTCTGCAACATTAGTATAATGTGTATCTTAATTTTGTCTTGTTTATTTATTTATTTATTTTTTCTTATTCTTCTTTTTTCAAAGCATATTTAACACCCACTAATAATAATAATAATAATAATAATAATAATAATAATAATAATAGGGGCATTTAGGTCTTTATACACATTATTCCTTACCATTCTAAATCCAACCAAACAACAGAATTTATTTTCCCATCAACTTCTTTTCCACCAACCAAACAACATAATTTATCTTCCTGGTAACTACTTTTCCACAGAATTTCACTTCCACTTCCCTTCAAATATTTTCCGCGAACCAAACGTGCCCTTAGGGAGAGAAATCTGGCACCGAAATTTGATTCACCCTCCAATTACAATTGAAGTTGGCAACAAATATAGGCTGCCATCGGAATTCTAGTCTGTGAATTTGCTTCATTTTGATCATTATAATAGATTATAACAATGGGAAATCACATTTATGGCCCTTGGATGGTTTCCCATTTAGAAATTTGGTCATTGTACATTACTTTGAACAAATTCAGTTTCCTTAAATATGTAACGTTGTGAATAATTAAGGAATTGAATGTGTTCAAATTAACAAATAGAGACCAAATTTTTAAAAGACGAATAATTTGGAGACTAAAGTGCAATTTCCCTTGTAGTAATATAATTTCCAATTTCTTTGTTACGTTTTCCATTGTAATTGATGGGTGTAAAACATTAAGGTTAATTATAGTCCTATCACTATAATAACATTATATGTTCCGGTACATGTGTTGTCTCATTCAGTGAATGAATGAGTATTGCCATTGAGGTTTTTTTTTTTTGCAAATTTATTTAGTGAGCATTGGTGGTCTTATTGAATATGATGATAATGTTAGCCTTGAATATTTTATAGAATTATTGATAACTGCTTAGTATTATAGTTTTTATGTTAATTTATTTAGTGAACATTGATGGTCTTATTGCATATGATGATAATGTTAGGTTTGAAAACTTTATAGAATTATTGATAAATGCTTAGTTGTATAATAATTATTATAATAATATATCATAATTTTGTATATTCATTGAATATGTTTGTGAATTAATGAGGTTACAGAGAAACAAAATAAAAGGTTATTGTCTATTTGAGGCTTTCTTATTGAATGGCTTTATCATAGAAAGGCTGTACATGGCTACTGGTGGGGAAGAAAAAAGTTGGATGGAGTGCTGGGTTCAAAAGATAATTAAAAAGTGACAAAAAAGTCAACAATCTGATGGTCCAATATTGTCCCATGAGGCATAGTGATTGATATGTAAAATGCTATACATACCCTCAATTTTTATTTCTTCTTATAAAATTTTGATATTAATATTTTCATTGAGACTTACATAATGAAAATAAATAATTATTAATTT
The DNA here is from genome assembly GCF_003576645.1 of Ipomoea triloba. Classification (NCBI taxonomy): domain Eukaryota; kingdom Viridiplantae; phylum Streptophyta; class Magnoliopsida; order Solanales; family Convolvulaceae; genus Ipomoea; species Ipomoea triloba. Next base: position 2,618,461 of record NC_044924.1, on the reverse strand, counting down.
TTATATCAAAAAATAAAATAAAGGAGTGAAAGTAGAATTACATGTAATAAAACTTGATTGATATTGAGAATCGGATGAAAATGGTAAAATTGCTGGAGGCCCACAAGGCGTGGTCCAAGAGCATGATTGTGAGAAGCCACGTGGCTGGAGCACGTGAGAGAGACCGTAGCGGCGTAGCCTAAATTCTAATCCAAAACTCAAGGTGGGCGCCACTTGGCTCTCCCAGGGACCCCCAACTCTACATATTGAGAAAATGGACAAAAGAGAATAAAAATGTCCGCGTCAGGCAGAAGCAGTGTTTTTAACATTTGCACTGCGCTGTGTGTGGCCTTATCTATTTTGCCATGAATTTCCTCAACTGCCCTCGCCAATCATGCTTCGGAGTTCGGAGACTCGTACGAAATGATAGGCTTTGGATTTAACCACCAATCGTAAAAATTGCATTGGTCAAAGTATCTACCATTAGATGGTTTTTTTTTTTTTTTTTTTTTTAATGGATTTTAATATGAGGTGGAAGAGAGAGAGAAAAAAAAAATATGGAGTAGAAGATTTAAGATACTTGTATGAAATGCTGGTTTTTTTTTTGTTTTTTTTTTTTTGTTTTCACAGTGGGCCTCACCCAAAATAAAAACACTGGTGTACGTGAGGAGCACCAGAAACACCTAGCCATGCGTGTTCACTGTTTATTTTTTTATTTTTTCCTCTCATGTTCTTTCTCATACTTATCTCTGCGAAAGCCAAATAAACTTCCAAACTAATGGGTTTGCTATAACCAAACAAATGAAGAAGAAGAAGAAACGAGGATTGACGGACTTAGTATATACTTCGTAAATATAAAATATTTAATCTTTTATATAGCATTTTTAAAATTAAATAGCGACCAACAAGTTGCACCCTTACCCGGGCTGAACAGTGACCAGGTAGAAATTCATCAAATTCGTTGGCGGGTTGTCCATGCTTACTGCTGGTCCATAGTAGCTAATTCCGTTGGGATTTCTCATTATGATGAAGTGGACTACAAAATCGAATTAACTCAAATGTAAAATATATAAATATTTTAAAAATAATTTTTTTATAATTACTTCGTAATATATTCAAAGAATACTTTTTTATATAAGGAAAGACCATTAGAATATTAAATTATTTGTATGGTTAAAAGAATACTACAATATATTTAGCAATACTTATATAACGAGTATAATTTAGTTCAGAAATACATATTTTAAGAATAATTGTATAATAAGACAGGGAAGAAAGAAACACGAAATATAAAATAAGAAAATAGAGCAGAATAATGAATTTATTAAAAAAATGTCATTATCAATTTTATGAAACTTTAATTTGATTTAACTTTTTAATAAAGTGATAGTATGTGATTTATTGGTTGGTATAAATAAAGTATTAAACAAAAGGAAAAAAAGAAGAAAAGGAGAATAGGATTATTCGTGGAGGGTACCAAAACATGAATTGTGGTGGTAGCACCAAAAGATCGAGTGAGTATGTTATCTAATATGTTTAATTTTTTGTTAAGCGATCTGCAAATCGGACGGTCCATATTTTGACGGAGTTCGTTTTTATGTCAAGTTGTAAGGAGTAATTTATAAGTTCTTATCTTTTTTTTTTTTTTTTTTTTAGTGTTACTGACTCGTTATAATGCAATATCTGTTTCTAATTACTTTTTCAATCTGTTAAAATATAAATAGTCAAATAGCGCTTATACTGAGGTTATAACTCACATCCTCCCATATGAGATCAATTATGTTTCCTTTCTAATGTTTTCCTAGATGATTTTTTTTTTTTTTTTGGAAAACTCCTAGATGATCTAAATTAACAGATGTGGTTGTTTTGTTTTGGAAAAAAAAAAAAATGTGAACGGAAGAAAAGAAAGAGAGAAGGCTGTCACTGTACTCTCTCACTTATCAGTGAAGACTGTCAGTCGGTGTGAAAGTATTGAAAAGCTCCAAACACACACTATTTCTCTCTCTTCCTTCGCTCTTCTCTTCGCACTGCACTGTCAAAAGCATAACCCTAAAAGAAAACGGAAAATAAGGCAGATTTTTGTTTCCATTTCAAATTAATTGCTGCGGCGTTTGGTAGTTTTTTTGCTGTATTTGATTTTTGGAAGGTGACATTTGATCGAAATGCTCGAGTGCTGCTTCGATTTCCCAGCGCGGTTAAACGAGGTTAGTTTATCTGTTTTCCGTGATGTCAAATTGCAATATTCCATTTTTTTGGTGATGTGATGATGCGTTTAGATTCTGATCGTTTTTGTAATTGAAAAGCTTTGTTAGATCTGGTTGTTAGGAAATTACAGCGATTTTTGTTCGTGATTAGGTAGATAGGTGTTTTGTTTGAGATGGAAGTTAATGCCAACAAGGATTATGTGGAGGCAAGTGTGTCTTAGAGTCCGTGAAGCTTGTCAGTCTCGTCTATGGCGTCTACCGGCTTAGGTCATGGAGGAGCAGGGAGTTCCAGAAGTGCTAATGGCTTCACAAGTTCATCTAGTTCAGTTGACTGGCTGGGTAGAGAAATGCTTGAGATGAGGTTGAGGGACAGAGTGGACATTGATGATGGCAGAGTAAGCCTCTCAATTCACTGCTTTACAAGTTTACTACTCTATTGTCATTGCTTGTGCGCAACACCTGCATTAAGCTAAATATATAAACTTTTTATCTTTTTCAAGGATTTTTATGGCTGCTTTTAGCTGTACTTGTTACAACTTTTACTGTTTCATGGGATCATTTACCCAGAAGACTATCTTTTTAATACTTTGTTATGCAGGAGAGTGAACCAGACATAATCGATGGTGTGGGTGCAGAAACAGGACATGTAATTAGAACAACCATTGGTGGTCGGAATGGTCAACCCAAGCAGGTCTGTTATCTAATTGAAGGGCAATTTTCATGTGATCAGTTAATTTTTTATTTTTGTATGTGCTATTCTTCCTCACTCTTCAACTTGTTTTTATTGGAGTTGACAGAATGTAAGCTATATAGCAGAACATGTGGTGGGAACAGGATCTTTTGGTGTTGTTTTCCAAGTAAGCACTGGTAGTTCTTTTGACTATCTGGTAAAACTCGTACTATACTTTATATATTGAGGTTAAATTCTATCCTGCCAGGCAAAATGTAGAGAGACTGGAGAAATTGTGGCCATTAAGAAGGTTCTTCAAGATAAGCGCTACAAGAACAGAGAGTTGCAGATTATGCAAATGTTGGATCATCCTAATATTGTTGCTCTTAAGCATTCTTTCTTCTCAACAACAGACAAGGAAGAGCTTTATCTCAATCTTGTTCTTGAGTATGTCCCTGAAACTGTTAATCGTATTGCTAGGCAGTACAACAGAATGAACCAACGGGTACCATTAATATATGTCAAGCTCTATACATATCAGGTATGCCCTTTAGTAGTACTATTGCAAAATGAACTCTAAACTCATCAATAGAGCTTGAGGCTAAGTTATTTTCAATAGGATGACCTGGGAAGTAAAATTCTGAATGAATGTTGCTTGACTTGCTTCTGTACTTGTATTGGGGGAATAAGTGATTAATTCAATTTACATCTTTCCTTCTGTACCATGCTGGGCACCTCAAACATGTGTACTCACACAACTCTATATTCCCCGTGTTTGAAGTCACCACCAGAGTCATGTCTGAAAATGCCAATGCATTAGTTGATCATTAGCTCACTTTAGTGTATTGCTTATATTGCAACTCATGTATCTGGGTGCAGATATGCAGGGCATTGGCTTATATTCACAACTGTATTGGTATTTGTCATCGTGACATCAAGCCTCAGAACTTACTGGTTAGACTTTCTTGCACAGATAAAGAATTTTTCCCATTCTTATGGTAGATTTTGTGTTATTTGTTATTCATAGCATAATTCTTAATCCTGCTTCATTGTTTCTGGATCAAAAGTGTCACTACTCTGCAATTGTTTATTGCTTGTCGTGCTGATATGATAATCAGTAAAAGAAAGTAGACAAACCAACTTATTCTCTAGCTGAATCTTGGACATTGTTAGAGGAATTTAGTTAAATTTTCTGAATATTTATCCAGCTAATAAGGAGCATATAGAATTATGTGAAATTTAACTATCACCACTGATTCTGATATTAAATTTGCTGAAAAGTGTTTATCTTAATAGCACTTATTTTAAGCTAGTTATCCAAACTGGGTCTTAAGTAGGGTGAGGATTTTAGAAATATGGTAATGGATTTTGTACTTGGGTTGCATGCTTTGGTGCTTTTCAATTAACTTAAAATTGAGAAAAAAAAAAGAGACTGTAATGTATCTAATATGGAGTGTTTAGCATTGGTATGGATGCTGGGGTCTTGAATCATCTCTGCAACTGTTTTATTTAATGCGCTGATGAAGCCCTTTTTACCTCTAGGTGAACCCACATACACATCAGCTGAAACTCTGTGATTTTGGAAGTGCAAAAGTTCTGGTAAATATTTGGTTTAGTAAGTTACTAGCCATTATTAATTTTTAAGAAAAGTTTTCCAAGTTTGATGTATTTGTCAATACATCAGGTGAAAGGGGAACCCAATGTGTCTTACATCTGTTCTAGATATTATCGTGCTCCTGAGCTCATATTTGGTGCCAATGAATACACTACATCTATTGATATTTGGTCCACGGGTTGCGTCATGGCTGAATTACTTCTTGGACAGGTACTCTATCAATCTAGTTGTATTATGATATAATTATATTTTGAGATTACTCTATTGTTTTTCTACTTTTGATTAATGTTCTTGTACAGCCGTTGTTTCCCGGAGAGAGTGGGGTTGACCAACTAGTGGAGATTATAAAGGTAGTTTCTCACTTTCACTCTTTGGTACTCACTGATTTCTGTATAGTTCAGCTTACAGTCCCTGAATTCTTTTATTTTAAATTTCTATACAGGTCTTAGGAACGCCTACTAGAGAGGAGATCAAATGCATGAACCCAAACTACACCGAATTCAAATTTCCACAGATAAAACCCCATCCATGGCACAAGGTACTACTTTCTATTTCTTTTCCCTCTTGTATTGTGACAACAGAGGACACTTTTGTTCTCATTTGCTCCCTGTAGTAGAAACTTTGGCTAAAATGATATCAAAAGGTGCCTCTTATTAGAAAATAATTCTTTACACTAACCCTATTGCATAGTATTCAACCTCTCCAAGAAGTCAGCAAAATCTATGACTATATAGACATTCTTTTTCTGACCACAAAGAAAGGAGTGGTAGTTTAAAGAACGATTTAGACCATATATGTTACTCCATATTTGAAGTCTTGAGTCTCATCCAGAAAGACCAGAATTATTACACTTTTGTTGCAAGACAGTCGCCTTTAACTCAGTCTCTAATTACTGATTTATTAACAAATGGAGCTTGCCTCTCAATGTCTTCTCCTTTGAATTCAGCACCCTCTCTGGCTACAATATCTACACTAAATGAAAATAGGGAATCTGGGCAGAAGTAGAGCACAAATCCAGTTTCTAGTCCCCATAAATTCAGTCCCACCAATTTAATTCTGTAATGAATTTTGTTCCTTGTCTAATGTAATTCTTTTTAATGTGCAAGAACATTCAGCCTTCACATTCTTGTTTTATTCTTAGACATGATATTGCTTGTCTTACCATCTTATATGTGATTCAGGTTTTTCAAAAACGTTTGCCTCCTGAAGCAGTTGACTTGATCTCTCGATTTTTCCAGTACTCCCCGCATTTGAGATGCACTGCTGTAAGTTTGCCTTCATGCTGATCTACTTCAACTCTTGTTACTAAAGTTTTTATGATTTGATTTTGTGGGTAATGCAGTTGGAAGCTTGTGTTCATCCCTTCTTTGATGAATTGAGGGACCCAGATACCCGCCTGCCTAATGGGCGTCCTCTTCCTCCACTCTTCAATTTCAAACCTCAAGGCAAGTTTTACTGAAAATTGTTTTCTGCCTCCACTTTTACTTGTGTTCCAAAGTAATCCCACAATATCTTTAGTATGGAGTTGCTGAAACTTTCTAGTTCTATGGTTGTATGATATTTATATGCATATTACCAATTCCCAATTCCCTTTCATGCTTTGCTGTAGAGCTCACTAGCATCCCTCCTGAAACTCTTCGCCGCCTAATTCCTGAACATGCTCGGAGGCAGAACTTATTCATGGCATTGCGCTCCTAGTGACAAGTTGGAATTTCATTTCTCCCGTTTGCTTCAGCTGCCTTGGTTGGGCGTGCACCAATTGTAAAATGTCCTATAATCTATGAGGTGTTTGAAACCAAATTTGTCAGGAAACTTTGAACTGGACAGCCAATGAGCGCATGTATTCTGTTCATTTTGGATGCAGAGTGTCAATAGTGCAATCACTCACCACCCCTTCACGCGCACAAGAGAAAGCCTAAATGGTAGTGCAAAGCCGAGAGAAGCTGGTGATTTTGTTTGTAGTATGTGGGTATAACTATATAACATTATAGCTGAGTGTATTTTTCCACTGATAAATACCACTTTCCTGATTTCTGTGTTTCCTTGGCCTTAATTTGACTGCTGTTCTGGTGTTGAGTTATTTACTGATAATAGTTGGGTTTTTCTTCCATTGTTTAGAGCAGGAAGATTGGCTGTTTGCAACCTACTCCGTCAAAGGCGTCCGTTATTCTACTGTTTCTATACTTGAAACTGTATCAAACAATTTGTACATGTGATTTCAATTTTTTTTTTTTTTTTTAAATATTCACGAGCAGTCAGTCAATTTTACATAAGGTCACTTAAGCTTGTGCAAAAAAAGTGTCATGTTATGCTATTTGTATTAAATTTTGTTCGATTTGATTTATATTTGGGATAAGAGTTCGTTGTTCACATAACCTTTTTCTTACCGAAAGACAACCCTTTTCCGAGTGATGAGGGCGTGTGCGACATAATTTTTTTTAATCAAGAGATGAGGTTAATTGGTGCGTTAACTCTTTAACAAATGTTCCGTTAGTGTATGTTCCACTTGCAGCTTCTACTTGAGGGACCTTTTACTTACTGAGACTCTGAGAGAAAAGGCTAACTGGTGTGTTAACTCTTTAACAAACATCTTGTTAGTGTACACTCCATATTTTGTAATAATGAAGTTTTGGTAGTAAGATAGATTGGTTTATGACTCTTATTGATTGAGGTTACAAAAGAATTTTACTCAGTATATATATTTGAATAGTGATTGCTAACTTTTCTATAAAGTAGCGACTGCGCCACTGCGGGCTTTAGAGATTAAATATAGCAACTATGAGTTTTTCTATAAATTAAAGTTGGTAGTGAAATAGGAGTTCCGAGTTACAGGCTTAAGACCCAAGTGATATGATTGGGCCCTTTGATTTTCGAGCCCAATAGTTCCCCAGAAATACGTCAGCTAATTACGGATTATTATTACGGAGTATATATATGCTTGGATTTCATATTTTGATTCGCCAACAAAAGATCTTCTCACTAGCGTCCACGTGGCCATACCAAACCCTCACTTTATCATCTTCTTCTTCCTCGCTCACTGTAACTTCCTCTGCTCTCTCTACACTAAACCCGTTTCCGACCTCTCTACACAGCTACACAGGGTTGAGGCTTCTTCTCCATTCAAAACCCTACCTCTCTTCTCTCTCTACACAATTATATTTTGACTTATATACATAAACGCACTTGCTTGGTCGCTTATATACGCACTTGATGGCGTCGTCATCTACGGCTCAAATTCACGCTCTCGGAGCTACTCAATTTGCAACTGGTCGATCGAGAACGGTGTTTTTTGGGCAGAGAGTGAGCTGTAGAACCGTGCCATTCGGACTCAAGCTGAAGAGGAGTCGAGGAAATGCAGGCGGGACGCGGTTGCGTATTGTGGCGGAGAAGGTGGTCGGAATTGACCTAGGGACGACTAACTCCGCCGTGGCGGTGATGGAAGGGGGGAAGCCGACCATCGTGACGAATGCGGAAGGGCAGAGGACTACGCCTTCTGTGGTGGCCTACACAAAGAACGGGGATAGGCTTGTTGGCCAGATTGCGAAGCGCCAGGCCGTGGTGAATCCCGAGAACACGTTTTTCTCGGTGAAGAGGTTTATTGGGAGGAAGATGTCGGAGGTGGATGAGGAGTCTAAGCAGGTTTCTTATAATGTTATTAGGGATGAGAATGGGAACGTTAAACTTGATTGCCCTGCTATTGGTAAGCAGTTTGCTGCTGAAGAAATATCTGCTCAGGTATAGTCACATCATTTTCCGCTATTTTGTGCTTTTGAAAGATTTTTAGATTTTTATTAATCTTTCATCATCATCCTGATTTAGGTCTTGAGAAAGCTTGTGGATGATGCATCCAAGTTTTTGAATGACAAAGTTTCTAAAGCTGTAGTCACAGTTCCTGCATATTTCAATGATTCCCAAAGAACAGCAACAAAGGATGCTGGCCGTATTGCTGGACTGGAGGTGCTTCGTATTATAAATGAACCTACTGCTGCTTCATTGGCTTATGGTTTTGAAAGGAAAAACAATGAAACTATTTTGGTTTTTGACCTTGGAGGTGGAACCTTTGATGTTTCAGGTATGAATGTAATGTTTTTGGGTGACGTGAGAAATCCATAGTCACTATTATCTTGCTTTGTGACCTAATGACAAAGGATTACAATGAGCCAATGTGGTAAACCAGTCCAGATTACCAGCTCAAACCAAGAGGGCCAATAGACCGCTTTCATTGGGAGTCGAACTTGTAACCTGGCTACCAATACCAAATCAGTCTGACCAACTTGGTTTTCGGTCTTTGTCCTCACCTCTAACTTCACAATTGTTACAGTAATCTATCATTTTAGTTGCTTGGTATAGCGAATGTTAAATGTAATGTTAGTTGCTCTAACTTCAGATATGTTAAATGTAATATTTCCAATTTAGTTGCTTGCTATGTTGAATGTTATATGTAGCAATTCTAGAGTATCTAAATCTTAAGAAAAGCTGTGAGGAATTGAGGATAACACACCTATTAGATCTTGGATTACAGTTCTAGAAGTTGGTGATGGTGTGTTTGAGGTGCTGTCTACTTCTGGAGATACCCATCTTGGTGGTGATGATTTCGATAAGGTTTGGATTTTTCATCTGCATTTCTACCTAGGTACATTTGTTAATTGGTTGGTATGGTACTAAGCTACTAGTTTCATGCAGAGAGTTGTTGACTGGCTTGCTTCAAATTTCAAGAAGGATGAAGGCATAGATCTCCTCAAGGACAAACAAGCTCTTCAGCGTCTGACTGAGACAGCTGAGAAAGCTAAGATGGAGCTGTCATCGTTGACGCAGACTAACATTAGGTATATAATGCTACCTCTTGCATTGATTCTTCTTAGACCATGCAGATTAATTATATTGATATATGCTTCTTTTTACCAGCTTGCCCTTCATTACAGCCACGGCTGATGGTCCTAAACATATTGAAACAACCGTAACTCGAGCTAAGTTTGAGGAATTGTGTTCAGATCTGCTTGACAGGTATTAGCATTGTAAAGTTTTCTTGGAGCTGCATAGACTCTTCTGCTAAAAAAACTTGACGTAGTGATATGTTTCCTGTTTCTCATCAGACTCAAAACACCCGTCCAGAATTCATTGAGAGATGCAAAGCTCTCCTTCAGTGATATCGATGAAGTCATCCTTGTTGGTGGTTCAACTCGTATTCCAGCTGTTCAGGAGTTCGTAAAAAAACTGACTGGAAAGGATCCTAATGTCTCTGTTAATCCCGATGAAGTCGTTGCCCTGGGAGCTGCAGTCCAGGTAAATTATTTTTAGTAGTCTTAGTATAATAATAAGAATTTCCTATCACCTTTCATTTTAGCTGTTATGCTTTCTAAAGGAAAATCTCTTTATCTGTATAGGCAGGTGTTTTGGCTGGGGATGTAAGTGATATTGTTCTCTTGGATGTGACGCCATTATCTCTTGGTTTGGAAACTCTTGGTGGTGTTATGACAAAGATCATTCCCAGAAACACAACGTTGCCTACCTCCAAATCAGAAGTGTTCTCAACAGCAGCTGATGGGCAGACCAGTGTAGAAATCAATGTCCTCCAAGGTGAGAGAGAATTCGTGAGGGACTGCAAGTCTCTAGGTAGCTTCCGCCTTGATGGAATTCCTCCTGCCCCACGAGGAGTTCCTCAAATCGAGGTCAAATTCGACATTGATGCAAATGGCATTCTCTCTGTTACTGCTATTGACAAGGGCACTGGGAAGAAACAAGACATCACCATTACAGGTGCCAGCACCCTTCCCAACGATGAGGTATGACATTTTCCATTACTAATTTGGTGACTTGAGAAACATTGTGAGTTCCAGTTGAGTCTCACATGAACTGCTGCTAATAATTCCTGCTGATCTCGATACAGGTAGATAGGATGGTCAAGGAAGCTGAAAGATTTGCCCAAGAAGACAAGGAGAAGCGAGATGCCATAGACACAAAGAACCAGGCAGATTCTGTTGTTTACCAGACAGAGAAGCAGCTGAAGGATCTGGGAGACAAAATACCAGGCTCAGTGAAAGAGAAAGTCGAGGCTAAGCTTGGAGAGCTCAAAGATGCAATCTCAGGGGGATCAACCCAGGCCATGAAGGATGCTATGGCCGCCCTCAATCAGGAAGTCATGCAGATTGGTCAGTCACTGTACAACCAGCCTGGTGCAGCACCGGGCGCTGGTCCAGCACCTGGCGGTTCATCCGAGCCCTCAGAATCATCAACAGGGAAGGGACCTGATGGAGATGTCATTGATGCTGATTTCACTGACAGCAACTAGGAATGCTGAAGATGAATGAATTTTTAGCCATGTCTCCTTTTTGGTTTCTTTTCCCTCCTAAAATGTGTATAATTGTGGCTTCTGAATTTTGGGAAACATGTATCTGTAATCAGTGTTGATTATGATAAATTTCAGTAGAGCAATAGAGGTTTAGGATGTTGAAATAGGTGGACCTTCTTTTCTTCTTGTCCCCTTGGTAGTGCCCGCTTCTTTGACTTAGAGCTGGTGCTTATACTGGTATTGGATAGGAAAATTGTAATTTATGTCACTCCATAATATGTCAATTGGATAGGAAAATTGTAATTTATGTCACTCCATAATATGTCAATTATCAAAAAGATGGAATGTTATTGAATCATTAGCTTAGGTGAAGGTGCCATCTTTTTTCGTGCTATTTAACGTCCACTTATCTAAGTTGGAGAGTTAAAGTGGGCTGGGCTAATGGCTATGGTCCAAAAATGACTTTCCACGGCATTCATAAAGTAGAAATGAGGTCCCGCGGTTTATTCGGAGTATCCATCCATCCGTGACGCATCACTGCATCACCTCACCGTCTTCGCCTTATCTCATTGGCTGTCTCCAAACCTTATACGACCGCGCCGTCAGTTCTCGATTTCTGACCTGACCTATCTGACCGGCCCCACTTCCCCAATCCTGCATTCCACGTCTCACTCCTGTCGTTTTCGCTCTTCTTTAAACGACAAAAACTAAAATTAATAAATAAATAAGAGTTAATATCATTTAAGATCCTCGAGTATTGTTATTTTAATATGTTTAATCTTAAATTTTTAAATAATCACCCTTAATCTTTCGATTTTCAAATCATTGTTATTCATAGTCCAAGTTAATCACCTATGATCTTTCAACTATCAAATTTTGGTCATTTTACGAGGATCATAACTGGTTAAATTTTAAAAGTTGAAGGACAATGAACAACTAATTTGAACTACGGATGATAATAATGTGTAATTAACTCAAAAATTTAATACTAAACAGTAACAAAATCACTATACTTAAAAAAAAACTTTAATTCAAATAAATAAATAAAGTTTTAAAAAAATCGCATTTTCCTTGCAGTCAAAGCTCAAAGGTCTCTATGACCGTGCTGTTTGCCACTCAATTCGACACGACTTCGAGTCTCCCAACCTCCAACCCTCCGCCGATGCATTATCTCTCTAGATCTGAGCTCAATTCTATTCTCAATCTCAGCACCTCCCGCATCCATAGCGGCTAGAGCTTCGAGCTCGTGCGACTTCAAAATTATAAAAATCTCGCGGGTTCATGTGCATATTGTACGGCCGAGGCTCTAGGGTTTTGCGGCCGAATTTCTGTGCAGTCAACTCCGCATCTAACTTGGCTGCGCCGGAATCCGGTAAAAAGGAGCAGTGCAATTTTTATAATTGATTGGATTTTGAAGGATTGTTGTGCCAACTGTAGTTTAGTTTGAAGCTTAAAAGGGGGAATGTTTGAGTAGTTGTTATTCGGTTGGTTATTTATTTGTTTATTTTTAATTCTTGATATTCATGGGTAATTTGGGAGTGGTTTTCTGAACAATGGCACTGAAGCTTCCAGCTGCTGAAGCAGCCAAGGCAGCCATTCTGTCGATAGGATGCGGCTATGATATATCCTTGGACTTGCGGCTTAAATATTGCAAGGGGGATCCATGTAGTCGGCGTTTGATTGAGATTGACGAGGATAAGGGCCGAGAGATTGTTCTTCCTGGTGGGATTTTGGTCCCGGATGTACCCAAGTCCATCAAATGTGATAAAGGAGAACGCACAAGGTTCCGGTCTGATGTTCTGCCTTTCCAGCAGGTATTGCTGCGTTGTACTAACTTATATGATATGCCTTTATTTTAATTGAGATTGAGATGGCCCCACCATCTCTTTCCCTTTCTCTTTTATCCCTTGCAGTGAATAGGAATTGGACATAAGTGGGAATGTATTTGACTTCTGTTATTAGCTAATTAGTTTGCTGACTTACTTCATTGAATTGCTTATTGATGTTAAGAACAATATCTGCTACCAGGAAAGTTATTCACAATCTTTTTATTGTTAACTCTACAATTTGTATTGTCCAGATGTCAGAGCAGTTCAACCAGGATATATCTTTGACTGGTAAGATTCCCTCGGGGCTCTTCAACGCCATGTTTGATTTTTCGGGTTGCTGGCAGAAGGATGCAGCCTACACCAAGACCCTTGCTTTTGATGGCGTCTTCATCACTTTGTACACTATTGCGCTAGAAAAATCTCAGATGGTGCTGTGTGATCACGTGAAGAAAGAAGTCCCTTCAACGTGGGATCCTGCAGCATTGGCAAGGTGAAACTTGAGGTTGCCAACATATGTTTTTAACTATGATATAAATGCTGCTGTTATATAGAGCATACACTGTTTGTATCATTTGCATATTGTTAGTATTGAAGGTGATAACAGGACTTCGTATTGTGATCAATATTCCAGGTTCATTGAGAAATTCGGTACTCACATTATAGTTGGCATAAAGATGGGAGGAAAGGATGTTGTATATATGAAACAACAGCACTCCTCATCACTTGAACCTGCTGATGTGCAGAAAAGGTTAAAGGCAGTAGCAGATAAGAGGTTTTGCGACGCAAGTGAACAGTATGGAACAGATTCTGAACTGGGGTATCAGAATGACAAGGTTTAGCATCTCAGATGTTCCTGTTCATTATCACCACTAGCTACTTGTAGAAATTTAAGTTTAGCATACATAATACCCTGAAATACCCAGTTGTCAATTTATTAGTTCTTGATATGGCCTTGCTGCCGAAAAGCCTGTTGTGGGATGTTTGCTTCAAAATCATGTACTAAAGTTTGCTTCAATGAGTGTTTTTAGAGAGTCAATTTTAGTCAAGAGTCAAGACATTTGAATTTGAATGGCTTTATCTTTTTGAAGATGGTTGACCACCCTGTGATTAACCTTGTGGAATTTAAAACCTTAATTTTTATAAACCAATTGACATGAAGTTAATTTTCATGCAGATGTCAAAATTAACAAATTATTTGAAAACTGTGTAGAAATTAGTCATGCTTGTATTGTTTTGGTTTAAATTTCTGTTTGTCTATCTAAGCATTTTGCTTCAGTTTGAAAACAGGGAGACAAGACTGAGGTTTGCTGAAGCTAGCACATCAAGTTCATATGTGTACAAGGAGGTATGTTGCAGATGCTGCTGTTTGCTGTCTCTGGTAAACATGTTTCTTTTTATGCTTCTAACAAATTGTCAATTTCGCTTAAATTTCAGGACATCATGAGCATTTGCAAGAGGAGAGGTGGAAGTGATTACAGAAACCTAACTCATAATGAATGGTTACATACTGTTCAGCTAGAACCAGATGCGATCTCAATGTCCTTCATTCCAATAACATCCCTGCTCAATGGCATCACTGGAAGTGGATTTCTGAGTCATGCTATAAATTTGTACCTGCGCTGTGAGTTTAGGCCCTTTTTTTCCTTCACTTTCCAATTTCCTCTGCTTCTACTTTCATCCAAAGTAGATGTCAGTTCCACATTACTTCTAAGGAATAAACATTTCATATATTGATCTTTAAATCCTTGAAATTCTGATGCAAGTTTTTTTGCCATTGGTTCTGCTTTCTAGATAAACCACCCATTGAAGAGCTTCATCAGTTTTTGGAATTTCAGCTGCCAAGGCAATGGGCACCAGTGTTTAGTGATCTTCCTCTTGGTCCACAAAGAAGGCAGCAAAGTACAGCTTCTTTACAATTTAGTTTTCTGGGTCCAAAGCTGTATGTAAACACTGCTCCGGTAAAGCTCTATGATACTACTATGGGTCTATTATTTTTCCACTGTATTTACCACTTTATGCTGAGATGATTGTTGACTAGGAATTTTCCTAGAAGGCATATATTTGTCTTTTCTTCTATCATTTTGGCATTTGCTAATTGCTAGGAAGATTCTAAACATTAGCCATTTAGACTTTGTGTTTTTATGTTATGTATATTAGAAGAGGTTTGAGTTCTAGTATTATTTCACATCTTTGTGATTTTCTTTGGGTGTACAAGTTCAGCTGGGATTGCCAAACCTCAATATTAGCATTTCTTCTTTCTGCTCCCTCAGACTAGGGTCTAAACTTTTATCATTGCATCAATGACAGGTTGATGTTGGCAAGAGGCCTGTAACTGGCCTTCGATTGTACCTTGAAGGTAAAAGGAGCAATCGCTTGGCCATTCATTTGCAGCACCTCTCATCTCTTCCAAAAATATTCCAACTTGAAGATGATCCACACAGAAACTTCCATCGAGAACCACATGATCGCAAGTACTATGAGAAAGTTCAATGGAAGAACTTCTCCCATGTCTGCACAGCACCTGTTGATTCTGACGAGGATCTTTCCATAGTCACTGGAGCGAAACTGGAAGTCGGTGACTATGGGTTGAAAAAGGTTCTTTTCCTAAGGCTCAAATTCTCTACTGTTCTGGGTGCTACAATGGTAAGACATTCGGAGTGGGATGGCTCACCTGGTTTGGCCCGCAAATCTGGATTAATATCAACTCTGATTAGTCATCATTTTACATCAGTTCAGAAGCCGCCTCCACAGCCAGCTGATGTCAATATTAATTCCGCTGTTTATCCTGGTGGTCCTCCCGTTCCCATTCAAGCACCTAAACTCTTGAAGTTTGTTGATACAACTGAGATGACTAGAGGCCCACAAGAAACACCTGGTTATTGGGTTGTTTCAGGGGCAAGGCTCATGGTTGAAAAGGGAAGGATTTCCCTCAAGGTCAAGTATTCTCTACTCACTGTAATACAACCTGATGAAGGAACACTCGAGTAAACCAGAGGCAGGCCTTTTTATAGACCCTCTAGAAAGTGGAAACACAGTATTCAGCGAGTTCCTAACTAAACCTTGGAGGGAAACTATGGTGATCTTTAGCAGTTCCAAGCAACAACCTCGGAGGGTAACTATGGTGATCTTTAGCAGTTCCAAAGAACATGCAGAATCAATGTAGTTCCTCATTCCTTATAATGGTGGAAGCACCTTTAATTCAAAACTGGTGAAAGAGCCAAAAGGGAGAACCTTGCTCTGTTAGTGTGTCTTTGTCATTGTTCTTAGATTTGTTTTTGCCAAGCGTTCTGTAAGTGTAACTCTAGTGTATTTACATAAAAATATGTTTAATCTATTGCACTCTTCCTCAATTTCTCAAAACATGGAATCCATGCATAACTACATAAAAAATCATCTGAACAACCTGGTAATCTGAACACCACGGTTGACTATTGTTGTCTTGCTAATACAATTTTTTTTTTCTCTTTCCCTGTTTGTCTCTCCCTCATACACAGTGGGGTAAAGATATGAATTCTGGAATGGTAGATGTAGAAAATTGATGAAGAATTTCACTATTCTGGGGTACACATACCATCACTTGTAAGTTTAGCATTATGTGTATGAAAAGCTATGTTCATGGGCAGGCCAGTAAACTCCTTCCCTTTGACAAGGGAGAGGAGCAGGCTGGGCAATGAAGGTTGGATATTGTTGTCCCGGCATCAAGACTGTGAAATCCGACGAATATGATGTTGGTATCTGTAAAAGAAGATTACCCAGAATGAGTTTACTCTGAAATTCTTGATTAATCTTGCAGAAAGCACCATATTAAGATGAACTTACAGTTTGTGAGCTTCTAAGCTTCTGCCTTATTCCTGATTCCAGGTTGCTGTCTATGTGATCTTCGGGCGAGGAGAACGAAGTGCCTGGCTTGAACAGATGCTCGAATATGGCCATGATGAGAAACATGGAGATCAAGATGGCTGTAGCTACAAACCCGAAGGAAATGGCGTTTGTTGATGTCCCAAAGTTCTTCCATGGACCTTCCTGGTTCACCTGTGTTTGAGATGGACTAGGTTCTGCACTTGTGTATATGTTCCAGGACCTTGGCCTTTCAGAACTGAACTCATTCATATCTACTTTTCACAATACAGAGGTATGTACGCCTGCCTAGTGCCTATACAGATTACCTGTTTTAGCATATAACAGATGAGAACCAGGAACTTTATTGATGCATTACATCAGATGTAACAGTGTGTTTATCCATGTCTGTGGTGATATGTGGAGGATAGGAGAAAAAGCTGTTAAAGAGGGAAAAAAAAATCATTGGGACAAAGAGAGTGTTGCATCTTGAATGCACTTAATAATGCTACTAAGTTAAGGAACAACATCATTAAAGTGGGTGTGTCTTTTAGGTAAAGAAAAATTCCTCATTCTAATGATGAGAATTTAGAATCTATTCTTTGTAATGAAGACACAGCAAATCAACATCACCAAAAAGTCGGGTTTATCTTTGAAATGAAGAGATTTTCACAACCCCATCTGTATTTTCGCTTTACATCTTTCACGGATAGTGTTTCATGGATAGTGTCTCAATTCAGTGGAACTTGGTTGATGCAATCAATATCCTCTCTCTTTTAGACACACTTATTCCTATCATTTTTTCAGAACCAATATGATTGCAGAAAGCGATGCATAGGAGGAGGATGATATCAGATATCGCAATGTGAACAAACACAGATTGATGAACAGAAAAACGATGATATCAGATATCGCAATGTGAACAAACACAGATTGATGAACAGAAAAACCCACAATATGAAACGAGAAAATCATATGGTTTTAAGGTGTTACCTGCGAAGAGTGATCACAACAGCAAAGCAGCAACGCTGTCAATCACGGTCATATCTTCCCGTTTTCTATGGTGGGAGTTCAAACAAGAACAACACAGAATGGTTCTTTCTTTCTTAATCCCAGATTTCTTATTCCAAAGGGTTTCCTGTCAAGGAAGAAACAGACAGACACATTGGCACCAAATGTAGTATTATTGAAGGTTGCAGCTCAGCTCAGCCTAGACACCTTTATTATACCTAGCACAAATGTAAAGACAAAGTTAAATTATGTAATCTCAGTAGTATATACTTTTTGTTTTATTGTCTTCTTTATTCATGATTTTTTGATGCCTAACTTAATCAATACTATACCTCTGTTATCTTTGAATGAAGAAAACTTAAAGAAATCAAAAGTGCCTTGGCCCTCTTGTCTGGCCACCTCAAAACAAAGGGTGCCCTCTTCATG
This sequence comes from Ipomoea triloba, assembly GCF_003576645.1. Classification (NCBI taxonomy): domain Eukaryota; kingdom Viridiplantae; phylum Streptophyta; class Magnoliopsida; order Solanales; family Convolvulaceae; genus Ipomoea; species Ipomoea triloba. The sequence goes on along the minus strand of NC_044924.1, from coordinate 2,600,601 downwards.
CTTGCAAAAGCATTCACTTTTAACTTTCAAGATACCATTATGGTAGCAGCTGATAAACACAATTTTAAGTTTATCAAACTTCAATTTTTCTAATTATATATTTTATTTACCACGACCCCAAGATTAAAAGAATGATTTTATAATTTTTATTTTTTATTTTTACTCGATTGGCTATGCACACTATTGATTTGATCAATCTCGGGGTATGCACTAGGCTGCTCCATCTGGGAGTTAAACCTGTAATTTTGTGGTTACTAAGTAAACGGTCTGATAAATGAGATTTGGTTTACTTTTAAGCTGTAATTAAGGGAGGTAGATCAACCTACTTACACAGTGAACACTAATGATTGAGAGTTGGGCAATATACAAAATGATCTGCTACAGTGCCACCACAAGGGAAAGATAAAGAAAGCTGCCAAAAAAAAGTACACAGAAATTAAAAAATAAATAAAAGGCTGCAAGACAGATAGCAATAGATTAGAGTGCTACTTATTTGACAGATATTGGGGGGTAATGCAGTATGATTGGGCATGTGCAAGAACAAGAAAGAATTAAGCAAACAGAGGGAATTTCAAAAAGAGAGAATCAATGTAAGATATGTTCCAGCAAAGCCATATCCTCCTTCATTCAGGTGAAGACTAAAGCTTCTGTCACTGAAAAAGGGGGATGGAGCTACTCACTATAGGCCTAGAGGGTGATGTATGTAGACCATTTTCAATTCAAAAAGAGAAAAAAAACAAGTCATAAATAGTTTGAAGTAGTTGGTAAGTAACTGCAGAATTGAGTTTTATATCCATGCATCATGCTAAAGAGTTCTTAGTTAGATCTTTCCCTAAAAGTGATACAGACTGAATTTTTAGTTTTTGACCAAACCTTCCTCGTGGGAGCAATTTGAGCTAAACCTAAATGAGTCTCGTACTAATGAGGCATGTAAAGAGATCTTGGTTATACCTTTCTTGTAGTGGAGCAGTTCAGACTATATTTGAACTAGTTTCACAATAACGAATATATTAGACATTATACACAAAAAGATGAAAAAAAAAAAACAATTTAGCTAAAATTTGAACAAATTCTTTGATTAAGTGGACATAAACCATCTTAATAATAAAACCACCAATAAAATCCAATCCCTAGTTTAAGACTTTAAGCCCACAAGTTGTGTCAAAAGCTCTATAACAAGAGGTTAAACAGCCTGAATTATTTGCAGGAAGCCCACTTGTAGATTTTCACCCTCAACTACCAAAAGTTAAAACAAAAGCAAGATAGAACCATAATGAGCATAAAGAAATTGCAAAATATTTTGATTTCTGTCACAAATGTTGGAGGTTGGGGTTTGAGTTGCAATTTTTGTCTGCAAAAGTGTATATAGTTTGGTGTTGAGTCTTAAAGTTAAATGGACTCAATTTACCTTTTCAGGGGTTTGAGATGGATTCATGGGGTCTAGGATATAGTTCAGTGAAACCAAAAAACCTGGTTTATCAGGAAGAGAAAAATGCAAAATCTTTGAAGCTCAACAATAATTGCAATATATTACTCCATATATGATAAAGTAAATAAGGATATTAAGGGAGATATGGTGACTCTTTTTCAACAACACTACTTTTGTCTGGCTTCTTTTTCTGAAAGCCATGAGATTAAACAGTCTAAATCTGTTCATCAAATAATTCCCTTCTTGAAACCAACCAAAATAAAATAAAACCCTCCGACTCTTGTAGGGTAAACCATATTAAATATATAAAAATTCTAGGTCGAGTCTTCCCTAAGTACAAATTAAAGTGCATGTTAAACTGTATTCAAATTAATTTTACAGTAGTGTAAATACGCTTAATAATCGAACTTGTAACCTTCAGGTATAAGAATCATATTATACCAACTTCATAAAAAAATTAAAAAAAAAATGAGAAAGTTTGTGTAAATTGAGTTAGCCATTTCATGTGAATGCATTGGGTATTGGGGTCACCTCAAGAAAAAGAGAGAAAAATTTATAGTGGAAGACATTTTTCTAAAGAGAAGTGCAGTGTCCTCTTGACAAGAAAGAAACAATAATATAAAGCAGATTTTGAAAGTTATTTTTATTTTATTATATCATATCATAATCTACTTTTCCTTTTCTCATCTCAACTCTCTAACTAAAGTTCAGCTCTCCATTAGGACCATTACTCTATCTTTTAAAAGATAGTCTGTACTTTGTAACTGATATTTTATGTTTATTGGAATTTGAACAAAATTAAAACACAATTTATATGAAATGAAAATACTATTTGTGCTCACGAAAATATATATATATTTGTCACAACCTATATTGATTTAGCTAAAAAAAAATTAAAAATATAAGTTTTTACTATTAAAAATTAAATAAATAATTTGACTCAATTATAGAGTTTGAAAATCCAAAATGTTATTTAAAGTATAGTGACATGTTTTTTAATTGGAAGAGACAAATGTTAGCACCACAAATTAGTCTCCTTTTTCTCCTTAATTGTCTTCTTGTCTTCATCCTTAATTTTTTGAAGCCCAACTTGGAAATGATTGTTTTTTAATGATTCATTTTCGTGTTTTTCTTTTTTAATTAGGAATTTTATTCTGTGGTGTTTCCATGATTGTCTTTCTTGTGTCCTATAATTTTAATTATTTTTATGTCATAAAAACATTATTAATAACAAAAATTCCAAAACACACACACACCACTAATCACGTTCTCAAAAAGCGTACATTTAGTGCAACCATAACCTAAGTTCGTCAGGCTATTAGGTTAGTAACCACAATGTTAAGTTAAATTCTTAGTGGTAGTAACATATTAGCTTTCTTAGTTAGAGTATGTTAGCCATGTGCAACTTAAGTTGATTTACTTCCTTTTGGTCCTTTGTCAGTTAGGGAGTACGCTGTTTACTCAGTGAACATCATCGAGTAGTGGTTGCAAGTTTCTCTTATCACCTAAAAAATGAAAGAAAAAAAAAAGGACATTTGTCCTAAAAGGGATGGCCAAGTAGATGTAACATTATTCTTGTACCATAATTAAGATTATGAATTCAATTCTTGTTTACAATCTTTCAGTCGAGTCCATCGCATAGAGTCTAAGAGCACTACACGTCTTCTTGATCAAACACTCAAAGATTTGCATAAGGTAAATAAGATGGTAATTTTTATACTTTTTATTATTTTGTGTTTTGTTTTTCTTTTGTTAAAGATAATGCAAACCAATAAAGGGTAGAGAACAAAGATTCCCTTCTTCTTGGAGCCACTTGTTGGAAAACATAAAAAGCAAGAAAATAATAAAAAGCTTATTAGCATTGAATTAATGGGACTAATAATATTCCCATGAAGAAAAAACAGACACATACACTTACGTATTTAGATCAAGTTATACGATATGATTCTCAATGAATATAATTATAAAATTATCTTTAAGAATCTCATATATATGCTCAAAAATCAAATGAAAAGACAAACTATATAACATTTTATGAAATTACTGATCACACAATCTAAACAAAACGCATCCAAAAATATATGCTGATAGCATACAATTAATATAGAGATTAGAAAAGTAGTTAACGTAGATAAACTTTGCATCTTGGAAGAACATCCACACCTTCCTTGGACATATGTTTTAACTTTTCATCAGTCATGGTCCCCCAACAAAAAATAAAAATAAATTGCCGCAGGATATTCTATTCAAATTTGGGCATCCAAGATATTTAAAAATGACCAACAATTTATCAGCTATATGCATATATTCATATGTTACAACAATGACCAAAAAATAAAGGTATGGATTCATCATTGTTATTAGGGCTACTATTAAAACATTTAGCAATAAGAAGTTTTTGATCCTGTTTGGTAATATAGTTAGCTTATCAATATTACAAAAGAAATAACACAATAACATTAATATAATCCATATTGATTGAGAACATAAATAGCTAAATATATATATATATATATATATATATATATATATATATATGCATCAATGATCTACATATATTTATGGTATCAATTATCAATACCAATATCCAATATATATAATCATATTCGGAGTATCGCAGATTGTATAGAGATATGATGATCAGTAATATAGAAACATAGATAGAAAATTCCAATAAAGGAGAACCATTAGTACTTACTATAGTAGATTAACAACAATCAATTGGCATTAAGATTAACAATAATTCTAAATTAAAAACTGAAATTACGTACGTACCCAATTTCCAATCTCATCGATCACTATTATTCCCTGCATGAACATACACCAACAACGAAACTAGCTGAACCTTGTTATCTGATTTGTGAGTTGATATTGGTTAATACTACTACTGCCGGCCGCCGCCGCCTCCTTCTCCTCCATACAATACGGCGGCGGCAATTGGGGCAGGCCACTGCCGGCCGCCGCCGGAGGCGGCGGAAGTAGCGTGGATGCGTTATTAGTGTTGGTCTCCTTATCCTCCAAGTAGTAATTATAAGAAGGTGGAGATATTATTTGTGGCGGGAAATTAACACCGCCGCCGGGTAGACCCGGGAGAGTGCATTTCACCTCGTTCATCTCCAGGTAACACGGCGGAAGTGGGGGCAAATCGCCGCCCATATACGGCGGCGGCGGCGCCATTGCGAGCTGCATTGTAGTGCGATCCATGGAGTATTGCGCCTGCATAACGTTACTGCTCATTCCGCCACCAACCGGTTCGTAGAAATTGATTTGCTGCTGCTGCTGCCTGAATCCGGCCTGGAAAGTGTCGTTGTTATAGATAATATAGCCGCCGGCGCCGCCGCTGCTGGAGGAGGAGGCTCCGCCGGCGAAATGCATGTATTCTGCTTCCTTCATCATCGGAATCATCCTCCCCGGGGTCGGATTAGGGTTTGCGTAGCCCAATAGCCCGTAATTCTTCTCCTGATCATCATCGAGAATCAAATTAGGGCTATTGTACACAACTTGCTGCTGCAGCGGATTCACGTACCCCAAATTATCCATCTGCATTGGATCAATCACGGAATTAATGTAGTCCTGATTGTTATTATAGCCTTGGAAGATCTGCATCGCTTGAGATTGTTGCTGCAATTCTCCATTAATATCATTGCTAATCTCGTTCATCATCTCCAACCTAGACGCCGAAGCCTCAAGCTTCCCGTTCAAAAACCTAACAAAATTCTCCAATTCCGCCTTGGACAAACGATCCATGAACTCCAGACTGGTCGGATACTTGGCCTCCAAGTTTTTCTGCTTCAGCTTCCTCACTTCCTCCTCCAACTTCTTCTTCCGATCCATGAAGAAATTGGAGATCCCGTAGGACCGCGTCGCGTTGTCCGCAACCTTCTCCTTGTACAGCTCGATCATGCGCTCCACCTCCGATCGATCGTTCGGCCAAATCGCCGGCTCCGATGACTGGCTGTTGGGCCCGTATATGATCATGCACGCATTCACGTCGCACAGCGTAGTGAACTCTCGCATTTTCTTCATAATCCCTTCCTTCCTTTTCTTGAACGTCAAGTTTCTCGCTTTCTCTTTTGGGATTAGTTCTAAGTTCAGTTTTGCACGCCCCATCTATATTATATTCCAAACGACCAAAATAAAATAAATCAATCTAAATTCTCCATAGCTAACAGATTCAAACGGATTAATAAAAGGTACAGTTCTTATAGAAAGTCAAATTTAACACACTATGATATTGTGATATAATTTCATCTCTAATCTCTATATTTAAACACTAAATCTCCATGTAAAAAAAATTTTTAAAAAAAACATTATTACGAGCATATATATAGGTTGTAGTATGAATTGATCTTTGAATACCAAAGTAAATTCAAATTTTTTGTGACAATGACTGTAATAATAAATAAAAACAGTAAACTTGCATTTCAAAAAAAAAAAAAACAGTAAACTTGAACAATATTATATACACATAACAACAAATTATCATTATATTGAACCAAAATAACACAGTGAACGTGAACAATTTTATATTTTATATTTTATATATTATATGCTAAACTGTAAAAAAAATAAAAAAAAGAAAAAATCTTGAACAACATGCATGCTACCTCTTCATAACTACTTTCTCAACCTACATTAGTTTGAGAGAAGATATATAAAAAGTTTTTTTTTAGTACTTCTAACTCTATCTGTTCATAACTACTTTCTCAACCTAGAGTCAATACCACCCCCACTGGTTTGTGAGAAGGTATATATATATATATATATATATATATATATATATATATATATATATATATATATATAAAGGTAATAATAAACACAGTAAATTTGAACAATATTATATACACATACATAATAATAACAACAACAAATGAGCATTATATTACATTGAACCTTTAAAAACACAATAAAATGAACCCCCAAAAAAAAGAATAAAAACTAAAAAATTTTAAAAGAAGTTGCATAATAATGGAAGAAAGTACCTTGAAGTGGTGTGAGTTCTTAAAAACAAAGTGAGAATTATATTGAAAGAAGAAGGGTTAAACATAAAGAGGAAGAGGTTAGGGTTAATGCATTTATAGGCATTAATTCATTGCAGGTCCGAGGAAATTTCATGGTTATAATTAAGGAAACAGTAGCATTATTAATATTAGCAATTGATTTCCTATGATAATATCAAATCTATATATTGATGTAATAATTAATTCTTATACCGTTATTAGGAAACTTCTGAATTATGTATTTTTGGAAGCTTACAAATTTTACTCCTTCAAAATATTGCCACATCACTAATTGATTTCCTATGATTCTTAATTATTAATTTATTATTTTACCAAATCCTTTTTGCTTCTTTTCATACTTCACTGAATGCCTCCACTGGGATTTTCCAAACTTTTTTTAAAAAATATTAATCAAAGTTCTCCGAAAAAAAAAAAAAAAACAAAAAAACTTTAACATTTTTTTATCACTGGAAACCCCAGCTACTATCCCATAATATACAATGGATAAATCTCACTTCTGTATAATAGTTTGCAAATCACTAAAAAAAAATAAACCTTCACTTGAAAGACCATATACAACAAACTTGACTAAAAGAGTGTTCACAACAATCAAACTCGTGACCAAATAATAAGTTTTAACTTATAATTCTAGTTTTTGTTTGAACTTGTGACAAATGCTAGTGGCAACTATAATTTTAGTGTTATAATTAGAGTAACACCCCCATTTTTCCTTATCTAAAATACAGGTATTTTTTTTAAAACACTTGTAAAATTTGCGGAAGCATAACAATGAAAGGAAATGAGATGTTATCGTCACGTTCGGGTATTTATCTATATCTAAGCCTATATTTTACGAGGTGAATTGAAACTTACTTAGCTTAATTTTGTTTACACCATATTTTTGTGTCAAATGATTTTTACAGGTAAACATGAAGAAGGATTTGTCATTTGAAAAACTGAGAAAGATTTAAGCAAGTGATAAGTCTGGAACGAAGAGAGAACAACGGAGAATAGTAGAATAAAGGCCAGCTGAAGCTTAAATTTATAGCAAAGACCAATCAGTTTGAGAGGATAAGACAACAGGAGGTTGATACTGTTTAAGTCAATTGATGAGTTCTTCGAGGACGGTCGTTTCGTCAAAAGAGAACAATAATGTATTCACATTTTGCCCAAATAAAAAAAAATTGTTAATTGAGTCAAAATGTTGGACATGAAATTTCACACATCGTGCACACATCATGCACATAAATTACCAGTAGTAATAATAAAAGGAGGGACAAACTCACTAAAGAAGTACACTATGTATATGTGTATATGGAAACAATTCTGTCAATTTCAGATTACAAACACAAGCAAATATGAAAGATAGTAAGCAATGGAACTGCTTGTGAAGCATACTAAATAGAGAAGCTAAGATCATTTCTGTTTAGATTAATTTCAATTCCCCTACTGCATTAACTTTGAAACAGCAGCCCGAATGGCGCTCTTGCGAGTTGAAGCATTCTGTTGAACCAGAGAACGCGGTCCATTCCAGACAGATCTTTTATCATCACCAAAAAGCGTTCCACATAACTCAAAAATCCTGGGGTTTTCCAAGTGACGCAGCTTCTCCAACATCTTAGCTTTCTGATACTTGTCAAGCTTCTCCTGCAGCGAATAATGTATGCCAAACCACAATGTCAAAAACACACATGGAAGTAATCTTATCCCAGGATTTCAACCTTAATGGGTGCATATACTGGAAAACATGAGTTCAGTGTCCTATTCAGGTTCTAAATAGATAAGTTGAGCATCATACTCAAATTCCCTCAAGTATGGAATTTGGAAAAGGACACACGGAAAAACATTCACATATCTTTGGAAATTTGGTTTCTGCTAAGAAAGAATGAGGTTTTAAGGTCCAACACGAGGCAAGAAGCTACTAGCCTATCACGCATGGCGGCATGGGGATGGCGAAAACAAAATGTGCTAAGCAATAGACTACAGGAGAAAGAGATAAGATGGATTGATTAAAACTCTTCATTTTACCACATGTGAGATAATAATGTCACTTTGACTCTTCCAACTCTTAGTTTCCAGCAATTTCATGGTAGTGATGTGTAGGATTTGGCAATTTTGGCTCTTGAGAAAATAGCAATGTGCAAGATGCTAAAAGACTAAAATTACTTGTCCTAACTTATATGACAGAACTGGATTAATTTATCTGAAAATGTGCAGATTACCTTGGGCTTATGCTGTTCACTTGTGGCAGTTTGCAAAGTTTCTTTCTCAGTGTGATTTAGCATATCATTGTCAGACTCCATATTTTGCTTTTGATGCTTTGTATGGTCCTCCGCAGATCTAGAACCTAACTGCATAAGTGCAGAAAGCTGACCCTCCTTTTTAGCTGGAATGTCTGTTTCACTGTCTCGATTTTCTTCTTCATGTAGATGATTATATAGATCTTCGGAATATGCTAAATTTGCCTCCTCTGCTTTCTCTTGCTGGTTCGAATCTATGTCCAGTTCCGGAGAATTCTCCATATTTGATGAGGCATAGTCACCACCTAGACTTTCTGCAGGTGTAGTTACCTTTAAAGAAGAAAATAAAGAGAATAAACAACCATCATTGAAGAATTACTGTCAAGTGGATTCAGATTCAATTCACAATAATAGGAGAGGACAAAACAGAAGAATAGAAAAACTAAAGAGTACACAAACAAATGTGAAGGGCAAAAAGTAATGTCATCATTGTCATGAGCGAGAACCTCACCAAAAAAAAAAATTGTCATGAGCGAGAAAGTCCTCATACACGGGAGCTATAAGCTATTCCATTAACAAATAAAATGAATTCTGTAAGGACCAGAATCGATTATACTTGCTTTTAATTTCTTAACACTTGAAAGTATGGATGCAGGGTATACGGTTTTCAGAAATAAAGGAAAAATATCTACCTCTGGTTTGGCCTCATCTGGATATTCACTACTAGTTTCCATTTGTTCTTCTAACACTCGAGCACTCTCCTCACGTTCTTGCCTTCGGCGCATCATCACACATATAGCACATAGGCAGCCATCCTTGTGCTTCTTGAGTCTGGAAATGGCCCAAGAAATCAAGGATAATTGTTAGATCTTCATAAATACTAGAGTGACAACCATTGACGAAAGCATAATCAAGAATAACAAATAGACAACAACACACCCATGAAGCTTTCTTGACTTATTATTCATGGGACCTCCTTTCGATTGTTCCTTCCCAGTACTATCAGGTGTGGCATCCTTTATTTGACTGCTTTCAACTACAGAGCAGAAGAACAAGCTCATTAGAAATTAATAGAATTGCAAAGCAAGAATGTTCAACCATTTGGAACAAGAGCCATATCATAATAATGACAGATGCTAATTCCAGCATTTTAAGCATGAGTAAACAGGCAAACAAATATGGAGTAGCTTGATAAAAAGAATTAAAGATATCAGAATTGCATAACACAAAATAAGGAGGATGAGTAATGGCAGAACCCATATATAATTATGTATTAAAAAATAAAAAGAAAAAGAATACAAACAAAAAAAGCCTAAACAATAGATCTTGCCATAGTTACCTTGCGTGTAGTCACTATATAAACCAGCTGCACTCCAATACTTTGAAAAGTTCTTCTTCACACGTTTCATGAGATCCAAGACCAAATCACCTTTATTGTTGTACTTGTAGCAGTTATCCCATATATATTGCACATCTTTATAGACATCCTCTGAGTTCAAGTATTTACCACCACTTTCAAGATTGGTGCGTATCGTCCCAAAATCCATTGGTGTATCTATAACATCAAAATAGTCCTGGTCCCCGCAAAACACAAGAACCACTGTTTTATCAAGCATTGCATATGTGTGTATCTTTGTGCCAAGACTCAGCAGCTTGTATATTCTAAGCCCCAAAATTCCCAATTACAACTAGTGATCACTAATATCAGGAAAAAAATTATTGAGGTCAAGAAGTCAAACTCTATGCTGACCATAGAAAGATATTTGCCCTAAAAATTATTACTATTATTATTGTTGTTTTTGTCATTATATGAGGGGTTGGGGTAAAACAATTATACTTACTGGAATTCCAAGAGCAACAGGATCAACCGGAGTATTAAAAGGCTCTGCTGCCTCCATTTTCATCACTTTCTTTATAACCTAAAAATGTAAAAACAAAATTAGGACGTGAATAATACAAGAGAACAAAAGTTGATGGATGGCAGTTCAAATATTTATATCCTCTAGACACATGAAAACACAAAATCTGATCCAGGCATACCTCTACTGCAGCATCTAATTCCTTCTTATTGTATCGTGAATCCTTAGAAACTGAATAAGGCTCTTTCTTATGTGTCTTCTCCCCCTTCAGTGTTTCAGCATTAATACATGGACTAATATTCGAACTGAAATTCTTTGTCTTAATTTTAATCCCTGCAGACTTTTTAGGTAAGTCCCCAGATGTACTAACATTATTTGTCTCAGACAAAGAGTTGGCACTATCTTCCATTTTTTCACTGGAAACTCCCTGTTTCTCTAAACCAGCATACTGGAAGCTTTTCTCAGCATCATTTTGGGTACGCGTTTCTGAAGTTGTAACTTGGGAGTCTAATGCTTTAGAATTCTTGATCTTGACTTTGACACGCCCATAAACTGCTTTTATAACAGTGCTATCACTAAATCCACCTGAATTTGCGCTTGCAGGCTTTTGTGCTTGATCAGTCCCCGTGGACGATGGCCCCTCATCCTCTCCTCCAGAACCAGAGCCATCACTCTCTAGCTCCTCTTCCACAACTGAATCATTTCCTGTATTTACTTCCTCGGCATTAGAAGCCACCTCATTCGTCGCCATAACTTTGGGCTTCTTAGCTTTGCCTTTCTTGCTTCCACGCTTGCGCTTCATCTGTTGTAACTAAAATTCAATCAGAAGCTCCTTTCAGTTGAAATTCTCAAAAGCAGCAGCAGTAAAACTTAAACAGACAATCAAACAACCACAAGCAGAAAAAACATAAGAACAAGCAAGACTCTTAAAACCCTAGAAATCAATAACCTCAAATTCCAATATTACAAAGAGAAAAATACAACAACTTTGAAATGCAGCACACAATACATACATCAATAGAAAGGCTCTTCAATTTCTACTTCACTTACCTCAAGAATCAGAACCAATTGAAATAAAGAAAGAAAATAAACAAAACCCAGAAATTCAACTGAAGAGAATTCCACAGTTCATAAATTCTTGAAAAGTAAACAACAATTGGCCTTCATTAAGCAAGCAAACGAATGCGAGGACTCGTTCGATCAATCCCAGACAGCAATTAACACAAACAAAAACCAGAAAAATCCGGAGAGAAGAAAGAGAAAAGAGTGCAGAGAGAGGGAAAACTGACCTGTGTCTACGCTCTCGTCTTCACTGACTGTTAAGTTCGGTACCTGTCTTTACTTTTTTCGTAAATTTTTTTATACGTTGAGCGCCTTCAGGCTTCAAGTTTCGATCCAACGAAAAAGAAAATCGACTTGTGTTTTATTTTTTATTTTCTCCCTATTTTCGTGAGAAGTACGAGATTCGACCCGGCAGACATATACTAGGATCCGATTCCGATATGTGCAGACCCTATTGCCCTAGGGGGGAATTTAGGATCCGCGCCTATTTCGCTATTTCTTTTTCTTTTTTAAAAAAATTGAGCGATATTATTTGAAAATTAATGGGCCAGATAGCATACAGCCCAACTAAGAGATTGTTTCTCTGCTTCTTTGGGCTCCACATACTAAGAGCCTACCATTTTGTATTTCTGTATAAATAAATATTAACAGAGTCAGTAGTTATCAAAAAAAAATATTAACAAAAATGGAAAAATGAATAACAACTAACAAGAAGATAAATAACTAAAATAATCACTAAAAGTTTATTTATTTAAATGTGGAGTGAAAACCTTGGAATTTAAAGTTTTTGATTACCCTCCACCTTCTGTGAGTAACATCCTAGCGGATGATTGGTACGTTGTACCTGGTAGAAGCAATATAGTTGAAATTTGAAGTTTTTTTACCACATGTTATTTCTTCTTGGAATAAGGGTTAAATACGCCACCCAACTACACACCAAACTGCAATTAAGCCATTGAATTCAAAAACAATGCAATTGGGTCCTTGAACTACACAAATCCATGCAAATTGACCCAAAGTGACTTTTTAACTTGATCTTCCAGTTACCAACTTTAAAAATAATATTTTAAAATAATTTTAAATAAAATAATTAATTAAAATTAAATTTAAAATTAAAAAAAAAGACCCAATTGACTTGTTCCTGTTTTATTTTTTTAATTTTACTTTTAATTAATTAATTAATTTAAAATTATTTTAAAATATTATTTTTAAAGTTGAAAACCGGAAGATCAAGTCAACAAGTCACTTTGGGTTAATTTGCATGAATTTCTGTAGTTCAGGGACCTAATTGCATTATTTTTGAGTTCGATGGCCTAATTGCAGTTTCGTATGTAGTTCAGTGGCCTATTTGACCCTTAATTGCATTTTCTTTCTATCCATACTAGAAGCTCAATTTTCTTTCTTTACTCCTAACACTTTAATTTCTTTCTCTACTCCTAACACTTTAACGAGCGGGACCAGTTTGATAAATGACTGTTAGCTGAGTAGGTTATGACTGTTAGCCGATTGAGCTAGAGGGTATAACTAATTGATAACATTAGATGATTGTAGAAAGGTGTTTGGTAAATTAAATGTTAGATAATAATTGTTTAGTATAATTTATTTTCTCAAAAAACTAATTGAAAAAAAGTTACTTTGAACAACTTTTTAAATTTTAACATTTTGGAGTTACAAAAAGTTGATTAACCAAACATTTATATTAATTTTTTAACCAAGTCATATTAGCTATTTTTTAACCAAGTCAAATAGCTAATAGTGGTCAAATAAATCAAAATTGACTGATAAGCTAACTATTCTACCATACCAATATCACAATTAGAGAACAAGGAAAATTTTAAACTTCATTTCTGCTAATTCATGGTTTCAAGACATCCATCTACATAATCATCGCTGGGGTGGGGTCAGGTAAAATTGTAAGAAACAAATCTTAATTAGCTCAACAAAATCAATTGCTTAGAGTTTAAATTGCTCAGAAAAGTAATTATCTTTTGACAACAGTAATTAAGCCTTCTGTTACATATTCTTCATACAATAGCAACAAGGGTGCAGGTATTAAGACTGTTGTCCCGGTTCTTGTTGTCCTGGTCCTTGTGCTACTGGCCTTTGCTGGAATTGCTGGCCTGGTCCGGGCTGTGACTGCTGCTTAGGTGGTGCTTGGTTGCCGCTGGGAGGTGGTGGAGGCACTGTAGCCTGATAAGGCGGAGGAGGAGGGTACTGTTGATAAGACGGTGGGGGAGGTGGGATATACCCATAGGGTGGATAATAAGGTGGGTAAAATTGACCCTGGGGTGGTGGTGGCACAGGCGGATAACCAAAATGGTGTCCATGTGGGGGTTGCTTATCAGGACCACTTCTATTTTCGCCCGACCCTGAAGCAGCACCCTCATGTGATGGAACAACGGCTCCCATTCTTTGAGGGTCCATAGAAGGATACAATGCCCTGTCCGGCTGAGGCATTGGTGGAATGTTGAAGTAAGGCATAGGTGGAGGTTGGTCCTGGCTACCACCAGGGAGCGGTAGAGGCTGGTTCTGCTGCTGTGATATCACAGACCTTGGCAACAAACCACTATGAGCCACAGTAGCCTGCTGCTGTCTTGCTTCATCAGTGATCTCAAACTCGGGCTTTGGTGCCTGTGGTCTTCCCCAGAGTAGTTTTAGCCTCAGGCCCTTTATTACCAGCTTGTTTGCCAGTTCCTCAGCTGCCCTCTCTGCTCCTTCTCTGGCTGTATATGTTACAAAAGCGCATCCACGCTGCAATACCATCTTTACAGACTCAATTTCACCGTGTGCATAGAATTGATCTCTAAGGTCTTGCTCGGTGATTCTTGCATCAACCCCACCCACGTAAAGAGTTCTAATGCTCTCATCATCTGGGGGCTCCAGAGAAGGCATTTCCCCAGCCTTGCTGAGCAACTTTAATGCAACTGGATCATTTACCCTGCAAGCATTTCAAATGAAATGAATAACATAAAGCAAAGAAGAACAAAATGATGACCGGAGTAGTGTAAAGTTGGCATATTTTAAGATTTTATGCTAAAGTATAACTACAAAAGCTGCCTGCACAAAAGTGCAAATGTGTGACTTAATGCATGCTTGCATCAATGTTAATTTATTAATTATCATATTTTGAGTTTTAGGAATCAAGAAGCAATTCTATATACCCGTAGTAGCGGTCTTTAATATTCTGCTGTGACAGCTCCCCCGTTTCAGGCATCTCATGCCTATAAGGACACTCCAAACCTCTTGTACATTGACCCCGAACATAAAAACTGCAAACATGAGCTCGATTTCTCTTGTAGTATGGGGTAGTTCGTTGAAGCTTCAAAATAGTATCATTTGGACGGACCTTCCCATACGAAGATTCATAATCTATCCCAGCTCTTGCCTGCCATGAGCAAAAATTGTATTCATAGAGCTGAGGAAGAGTAGTGCACCAAAAAAGAAAAAAAAAATGTACATGTAGAAAGCAATTATTTTGATAACACTGTCAACCATTTACTTATCAAAAATGAAAAAGAGAGAGAGAACTTCAGTTAGTGTTAATTCAAATATAAGCTGGGCTTCCTGCTAGAAATTTACATACCCTGCGGTCATGCTCCTCAGCAAAGTATTCTCTATTCACATCACTCTTTGGAATGGCATCATTGGAATTGATACTAAGCGCAGTGTCTCGGACCTGAACTGGCAATCCATATTCAAGATCCAGAAGACAAACTTGGCAAACATTCTTCAACTTGCTGCAGGTTTGACATATCTCAGTTTTCTTGTATCTAGCATCACGACCTGGCCTCCACCTAAAGACAGTGAAGGGTCGGGTGCAAATCTTGCATTCCTTGTCATAATCAGCTTTAGTCTGCATTGAATCATTGTAATTATAACAAGGCTATGAAGTGGATTGATTAACATAATTATTCCAAAAAGAAGCTGCAATGAATAGATGGAGTTTTACAGTTATTAAAATAAGACTTAACCATTGGATAGTCAGTTAGTCACCACAAAACAACTGACGACATATATACCCTGAAACTACCATGCATGTCGATGCAGAGACAGCAAAAACAGAAGCACATGAACATGAAAAGCTAAGCCCCCAATCCCTGAGGCATATAATTGGGAAGTACCAAGCATAGCAATGGCTTCATTCAGAGTTCAGTAAAACAAAGCAAGAACAAACTGCAAATAATAATTTAAAAAATAATAAATAAAGTAAGTAAGCCCTAACCCTAGTCACCTATTACAAATAATAGCCACCGAAACTTACCATTCGAACGTATGGACTGTCACCAAGACACGATTCACATATAATCGGAAAGTCAGATCGCTCCCATCCATCAGCTTCAACATCTCTCAATAGCCTATGAGCCATGAACCCGCTGTAACTTTAATCCCGAACCTGAAAAAGTACCAGAGTAGTTTCCTTAGCTTATTGAAACGAAACCCTAACAAGGTCAATTGATGTTCGTAGTCGAAAATTGAGCATAAGAAGCTTCTGTATTGAAATCGAAAATACCTGGAGTTAATTTATACACGAAGATGCGCTATTTCCCCGTGATTACGCACGAACAATGTGATTCGCTGCTTGCTAATGTTAATCGGAGATGCCGTAGATTGTCCGGATCGACGTCGAACGCTTTGCGGCCGGCGGAGCGAAGTAAAAGGGGATGAGCAAATCGTTGAAATACAGTGAGAGAACGAGCCTTCTTTGCCAATGAGGATTTTTTTTTTTTTTTTTCGATTTAAAAGGAATTTATGATTATGTTTCACTGTTTTCTGGCGGCTTGAGAGTTCAGACCTTGTTTGGGAACAAGTTGAAATTTGGGCCATTTGTTTTTTCTTGTACTGATATGTTTCGGAGGCCCATCAGAAACTGAAGCCTATTTATATATATCTGGTCGATCTAGATATCACATATCAGTTGTCTACATGGTCCCACAAAGGGTGACAAAGTCAGGCTTCCACGGCCAAGATTTAACAGTACTACTCACCCCCGATTCTTGATGAGATAAGGAAACATTTAACAATACATATTTTGTCTCTTTATTTAATAATCAATCAATTAGGAATATCCTAATCTCGAGTGTAGTTGAGTGGAATAGACTTATCCATGATAAACTATATATGCATGCACACATGCTACACTCATTATAGATATAATGTTTAATTGATTAGTCTCTCAACCATACATAATCAATCTTGTATCCAAAATATCTCATTCATTTTTTTTTATGAGGTTTATTCCTTTCCTCACCCTGTGATCCTAGCTTGCAAAGGATCGCAGGGGTAAACCAGGGTTTGAGGTTCGAACCAACCTCTCAGTTGTAGGTGGATCTCTCTTACCACCTGGGCTGAGGTCACCCCCCAAAATATCTCATTCGTGTTTATAGAAAAAACTAATATATATGTTTGGATTGATAGGTAGCAAAGTTAAATGGTGATTATCTCAGTCTACAATTGTTTGATTACCCCTAACGAGATTCATCCTTGCAAATTTGGCAGGTGTCATATAAATATATAATCAAGATTTATTAGTTGCAATTATTCCCTTTTCAAAACCCAAAAAAAAAAACAAAAGTTATATAAAACACAAATTTTAGTTAAAAATATCACATATATCTTCTTTCAATATTAATTATGGAATGTATACCCTTTGTTATACCAACTTACAAATGTCCATTGTAATTACAATATGTAAAAGATTAGCTAGATTTATAATTTGCATTGAAATGTTAGCCAATATCATCATATTTGAGCTATGAAAACTTATGAATTTGTCATTGTCCTAATGGAGATTTAACATAAATTATATAACAAATTAAAGGATTAAAACAGTAAAGATAAAATACAGTCATATATGAGCATTTTTAATTTTTATTAGCCTAATATTTTTTTTTTGGTAAGGATATTGGAAATTTGCACACCTATATGAAAATGGTAAAAGACTTTCATTAAGAAAGTATTGACAATAATTAAACTTGTGACTATATATGTATGAAAATAGTCAATAACATTGTGTTCTAGTGACATCTGATTGCACATTCATGTGGAAGAAGTAGGTTCGAACCTCAATAGAGGCAGATTATAAGAAGCTAAATTAGCCTTGGTTACTCAATAACTAACCGGTTCATCAATAATATACGTTGAGTGAGAGTCAAAATAATAAATTAATACATTATGATAAGTTGTGGTTACATGGTAAAACTTTTGATACATATAGTGCGGTGTCATAATTGCCAATATAAATCAATGATCAATGAAGATTCAGAACTCAAATATGATATGATCCCACTAGCTTGTCCACACCCGCCTTTGATCAGTTAATGTCATGATCCTCGGTCCTCTCTCACAGCCTAATGAGTCCAAGGCTCTTCAACCTAAATATCAAGAAAATATAATCTGCAAATTGGTCGACAAACCGACCAAAGCTTGGAGCTTCTCTTGCTATAACGAGCAGAAATGGCAATTTCTCTGCGACTCAATCCACTCACCACACACTTCAAGACCCACCAGAGGTTTCTTCTGCATAAACCCATCAGCTCCACCGTTTCACTAATAACAGATCCTTCAAAGCCGCGCATATTCACCGTCAAGTCTGTTAATGACAGCTCCCATCACCCGCCCGTGACTCCAGAAAAACCCAGATGGGAGAGTTTCCTCTCCAATGCCGCGAGTCTCTACCCGGTCTATGTGACTGTTGGAGGGATTGTTGCATGCCTCAGACCCTCCACTTTTTCGTGGTTTGTGAAGTGTGGGCCCACTTCCTATACCCTCACTCTGGGATTTATTATGCTGGTTATGGGGCTCACATTGGAGCTCAAAGATTTGGTGAATTTGTTCTTGCAAAGACCTATTTCTGTAAGTTTAGGAACTCACCCTTTTGGGGTTTGCTTATCTTAAGCCTATTTGCTGGGGCTACAGAATTGGTGTTGGTTGAATTCTTGAATTGTTCAATTTTTCCCAAGTTTTGTGTTGTTCTCTTGTGCCAGATCCTTTTTGGATGTGCTGCTCAGTACACAATTATGCCAGGATTTGGATTCATAATTAGTAAAGCTCTTGGGCTCTCTCCTTCTATTTCAGTTGGCCTAATACTGCTTTCTTGTTGCCCAGGAGGCACTGCTTCCAATGTGGTAAGATTTATTCTCTCCTGCCCTTCTCTTCTTATCATGTCATATTGCCTTTATGACATATATAGGCATATTTAGTAATGCTAGTATAGGCAAATTTAGTAATGCTAGTTATTTTATATAAGTTTGAACCACAAATTTAAGGTCCTCACGGGGCCGGGAAATTCGTTAGTGCCCCAAATGCTTGTACACTAGTGTTCACAGCAAGGATTCGAACCAAGCTTATGGACTTATTTTGAGTTAGTTGACCAGTTTGAGCTATGGACTTATTTTGAGTTAGTTAACCAGTTTGAGCTATGACCAGGGTGTAATGCTAGTTAATTTGAATACACAATATGCATACCTATATGTGGCATATATTTCTAATCCAAATTTAGTAAATGTGGCAGGCCATTGAGCTTCACTTTTTTGTTTTATTTTCTTGTATGCCTTATTCTCAATTAGTCAATTGACTCAATTCATTCTTTCACTGTTGCAACAGTGAAGGTGGCATAGTGTTTTTTTGTATATCATTCTTCAAACATACATGTGATATATAAGCATTTGGTGATAGTTTTCAAGCAGTTACCTATTCTACATTTCTACTTGCTGAAACTATAAATAAATTCAAATCCTTACTACACATAATTATCTCAATATATGTGCCAGAATGATAAAAACTTGTCTTGGAATAGTTCTCTTCATGGACAAAGTTAAAAATTTTAATGGGGGTAATTAAAGTAGCTTTCACTTATGTTTATTAAATTGCTAATTGCAAATACTCATAAACTTCTTGTTCGTTTTCTCATTCCAATAGTGTTACAGGTGACCTTAATCGCCCAAGGAGATGTACCATTGTCTGTAGTGATGACAGTATGTACCACGCTTAGTGCAGTGATTCTTACCCCGCTCTTGACTAAGATTCTGGCGGGGACTTGTGTTCCTGTGGATGCTATTGGGCTTTCTATCAGCACACTGCAGGTTAGGTTAGTGCTTATGTTTCACTGTGTTGACCTCGAATTAAGCTCACACCTTCTGGTTCGCCCTCCCAGGTGGTTGTAGCTCCAATTCTCGTAGGCTCATATGTGAAGAGTAATTTTCCAAAGTCTGTGAGAGGTGTAACGCCTTTTGCTCCCCTGCTAGCAGTTTTAGCCTCTGCACTTCTTGCTTGCAGGTTTTTCGAGATTCAAAACTTATTATATCTTGATTGTTATGTTGCGTTTGTTCAACATTGCATATGTACTTCAATCCTCTCATTGGCTCTCAATCTCTCGCGTTTTTTTTATTTTGTCAGTGTATTCTCAGAAAACGTTGTCCGCATGCAATCTTCGGTGCTTGATGTGTCATTGTCATCCGATTTATCTCCACTTCACCTTACTAAAGCAGTACTCTCCAGTGACTTTGGGGTTGTCATGCTTTCCGTACTGTTGCTGCATTTTGCTGGATTCTTTGTAGGGTAAGATTTTTCCCGATGAAAAACTTTTTGAGATAGCCAGAAGTCGTCTTAAATCCAGTTGCATAAAACAACCATCCACAAATATAAGCTTTGCATGTGAAAGTTATCTGCATTCTTTGTTTTTTTTTTATACGTGTGTATACAAGGCTACAATACTCCCTTTTGCAGGTATCTCACTGCAGCTCTTGGTGGTTTCGGGGAACCACAAAGACGTGCAATATCAATAGAGGTATTTGATCAATATCATAGCTCGATTGCATCTCCGCATCTTGTACCCCTTAATTGGGCCGGCCTGGTGCGAATTGGGATTAGTCTAAGTATGACACGGGCTTAAAGGTGCCTCCTATAGTTAGGGCCTACTCAGGAAATCTCATGGTCTAACCGAAAAGAATAACAAAGAACATGTTTTCATTTGAATCCAAAAACAGATAATTCCAACACCCCACACCAATACCGACTTCCTGCATCTTGACTTTCTTTTCTGGAGTTACATGTACGGGTATATGTAAGGATTAAATACTTACCACTATGCCAAAAACTATAACTAAAAGCGGAGGCGTAACTGTATTTCCTTATACTTACGTAGCAGCCAGTGCCACTTTTTGAGTGTATACCTGTCAATGATATTCAACCTACATTTTTGTCGTGCTTTGCAGGTTGGAATGCAAAATTCTTCGTTGGGAGTAGTTTTGGCGACGGCCCATTTCGCCTCGCCATTGGTCGCGTTGCCTCCTGCAATGTCGGCTGTGATTATGAACATCATGGGCAGCAGTCTGGGTTTCTTTTGGAGATTCATCAACCCCGCTAACTCAACAAATACTTCTAAGGTTGCTGAAGAATGAGAAAAAGACATGTTCTCTAATCCCAGACTGTCCTCCCAATGAAATTTCTATGTCTATAATTCATGTTCCACACTAATCAATCTAAAGATGTGTAAGTCATAAGTAAAATCTTGTGCAGACTATGTTAAAACATGTACTATGTATTTGCAAATAAAAGCAATCATTTCATTTTTTTTTGAATTTGGTAATGAGTGAAACTGCAATTACTACACTACTACCAGAAAGTGTGCATTTTGTAATCCTAGTGCGAATTACTTCTCCTCTTCTCTCATGCGTGGTTGGTCCTCCTCTCATGTTTGATTTGCTAAAACGGTTGGGCCTGCTTTTTAGGTGGGATACAAAAAGAGGCCGGTTTTGAAAAGGTAACAAAGATGGGCAAAGTACTTTCATGGAATGCATGTTTGCTTAAAAACAAATGCATTCTGCGAATGCATGTTAGCCTTTCTTAAAAAAAAAAATAGTTAAAAGGTAGAAAATGAGTGTAGGATACGTGTATGTGTACAGTATTGTAGTTTAAATGAAAAAAAAAAAAAGAAAAAAAGATGGTATATATATGTATAAGGAGAAGAAAAATAGTATTGTCCTCGTTAAATGATTGTTAGTTAATTAGAATGTACTAATTATTACATAATTATGAGAAAAATTAAATATAATTAACAAATATAATTATGTATTTATTATTTTGTATTTACATACGGTATTCTTTTCGTATTCTCTAGGTACAATGTACAATATTTTAATTTGTAACAAATATTATAAAAGATAACAATGCATTCTGAAGATGCGTGTTCAAAAAAATAAACATGCATTCTACAGTGTAGTATTGCCCATATTTGTATCCCAATTATTTCCGTCCTATTTTTGTATCCCACCTAAAGAGTAGGCCCAACAGGCGAAACCACCCTTTATCTAGTACATCCTCGTGACTGCAAATGTGGATTTCTCTCTACAAAAATAAATAAATAAATTCCACTGGCCCCCCAAGATCAAAGATATGAATATACGGAGTACCTTTTAGGCTTTTAATAACCAGCTTTTTAGATTTGATCTTTCAATTTTTAGTTGGAATATATGCATGGGCGGAGTAATGGAATTTCTTGAAGTTATAATTAGTACGGATTATTGAAAACAAAAAAGGTCCAAAGAATCTTTGGTAAAAGAAAGCAAGTTGTATTCAATTATTCATTGTCAGGGGAAAATGACAAATATGCTTTAGATGTTTTTTTTTAATCTGAAATATATTACACCTAAAATCGAGTTGATTAACTTATCTCATAAGAGTTAAATTAGACCTTCGAACACCATTCTTCTTCTCACCCAAATTTCTTAAAAGTTATCAAAGAAATTTGGCCGAAGAGAGGTCATCACCTCTTACACAAAAAAGGAAAAATCACGCTAATGTATCAACTCGATTGCTCATGGCCTACCCAATATACAACTACATTCTTAAAGAAGATCATATAATTGACATTTAGACACATCCTCGTCCATCAACCACTTGACATTCATTGCATAGTCAATTTCAATCAAGACCCATTGATACTCTTGTCCCATGTGACTTCTTTTTTTTATGTCCCAAAGGTCTCTCTTCCAACCATCTTTCTCTTTCCATCCTTTTTAGTTTACACATGGGGGTGTTTGGTTATTGGCTTATAAGCCAAATTATAGCTTATTTGACCAAGTTTAGCTTTTTGACCAACCAATAAGCTATTTTGAAGTGTTTGGTAAATGGCTTATTGGCCTTGGCTTATTGGGTCAATAAGCTGAAAATTGAAAAGCTAATGAATGTAGCTTTTTGTATTAGCTGGTTGGAAACAATGGGTATATTGACTATTTTATCCTTTAAAATCAATGGGATTTACTTTTAAATGGGTGGTGTGTTTGTTATTTTATAATAATAATAATAATACCCTTAAATGTCATTTTACATTTAATCAGCTACTAATAAACAGCTAATTTACCAAACAGTTTTTTATAACCAGCTAATACAACCAGCTGGTCAAATCAGTTAACTCAATCAGCCATCAACTACTAGCTAAACCAACCAGCTATCAGCTATAAGCTATCAGCCGTTTGCCAAACACCCCCATGGTAAATTGAAAAATATTAAAGAATTCAAGGTGAAACTTCAGTTTTTCATAATCAATCAGAACACGTTATGTTAAAATGAAATTAAAAAATAATAAAAGTAAGTGTAATATTGCTCATGATAAATTGGCTGCTCAAAAAAAAAAAAAGGCAAAGCTAAATAATGTTTCGAGATTAGAATATAATCCTTTTAATAATATAAAAATATTA
This sequence comes from Ipomoea triloba, assembly GCF_003576645.1. Taxonomy (NCBI): domain Eukaryota; kingdom Viridiplantae; phylum Streptophyta; class Magnoliopsida; order Solanales; family Convolvulaceae; genus Ipomoea; species Ipomoea triloba. The sequence continues at coordinate 2,577,312 of NC_044924.1, read as the reverse complement.
ACCCAGGGGATGTGGTTGAGTAGACTTATACACGATAAAAACTTCGAGCTACATCCAAAAAAATTGAACAATTTTTTTCCAACTAGTCAACTAAGATCGCACACTAATCATCTAATTAAAGCTAAAAGAGACTAATAATTGAATAATTTGTAACTAATTAAAATTAACTATGATACCAAAATTTACTTTAATTACCGTCCGAAAAGTCTCACTTAACTGTTAACTGAATAAACAATAACTACCACTTTCTTCCCCAGTCCCACCTTCCCCTGTCTCTCTCTGAACTTGAGCTCTCTGATCTCCCATGGATTATTCCTCAATAATTCCCAAAAGTTGTGTACTTCAGTGATCCCTAATCGACCAATTTTGTTCGTCTTTGTACACCTATACTGATACTAATCACAAAATGCCTGAGAGAAATGGAGCTCCAAATCCGAATTCAAATCCGAGCAAGCCAGAAAGGCCGCCGTTGCTGAAGAAATCAAGGACGATTTCTGAACACACCAGAGCTGCTCACTTCCCCGGTCCGCTCTTCCCGGCCGTCCGCCGTGTCTCCTCCTCGCCGCCGTCGCCCGTCGCTTCCACCTCCGCATCTGATTTTTCCTCTTCCGCCTCCTCCGCTACTTCCCCCGCTTCTTCGGATCAAAGCTTCGGCTTCGGTGATCGTGACTACGTCTACCCCTCTTTTCTCGGCCCCTACACTGCTCGAAGCAGAGTCACTGTCACGTCCGCTTCGAAATCACAGCGGCATGAGCAGAAACCGCCGAAATTTCCGGCTCGGAGCACCTCTATGCCGTCGAATACGAGCGGCCGAGCCGCCGCCGCCGCTGCTGATGTGGAAATCGATTATCCAGCTGGTTCTCCCAAGGTTAAGCTGGAGCCTAAGCCGAGGCTCAAGGCCGAGAAAGAACTGAATCCATTTCAAATTCAAGTCCCTACTTCTAGTGTTTCACCAACAGCTAGCTCAGCTAAATCTATTAGTATCCGAAAAAATCTAGCCCTAATTAGTTCTTGGATTCTTGTTTTGGTAAGTGTCTTGATTCTCTTTTGAGTTCTGACTAATTTTAGACTTCGGTTTAATTGCTGACTAAAAGCTTGGAAATGTGGAATAGTAAGAAAATTGAGGAAAGATGATAAATGTACATTTTTAGTATATTGAATGCACTGAAAGTTCTTTTTTTTTTTTTAGTATAGCAAATAAAGAACCTTCAATACACAAAAAAGAACATTCAATATATTAAAAATGGACCTTATAAGGTGAATCGCGGTCCATGGTATAATGATTGTTGGACCTCCTCATCTTCTCTCCTATGAAGCAGAATAGTTTCTGATTCTTTTCCATCCTTGTTGCAGCTAAAATTCATGTGTATAGTGTTTGTATCTCACACAGTTTATTTGTGGAGTATGGTTGCTAAACTTCAGGTATTTGTCCTTGAACACTATCAATATCATATGCATTATATTTATATCCACTTCTGCTTTTGATTGGAAATTTCCGTTCAAATGTGAAATTTAGTTCTCGGGGATCTAAAGCCATAACTATTTGAACATCATTTGAGTTCATTTCTATTTCAAAGCTATGGAGTAGATGTTTTGTTGTATGGAGTTATGATAGAGTGGGTAACGTGATTGCAGGAGGAGAATGCCAGCCTTCGCAAATTATGTAAACATACTGATACCTTTAACAATGACAGCATAGACGGTTTGGAGCTTCAAAATGATACTTCTTTATTATACTTTGGAGGTGCTGACAGTAGAACACTTGCTCTGTATACTGTACTTTTTACCCTTATTACACCCTTTATGTTGTACAAGTATCTTGGCTATTTTTCAAGAATAATGAATCTCTCGAGGCGAACAAAAGTTAACAAGGAGGGAGTTCCATTGAAGAAAAGGATTGCTTATACGGTTGATGTTTGTTTCTCAATTTACCCTTATGCAAAGCTGTTGGCACTTCTCTTTGCCACTCTCTTTCTAATTGGGTATGGAGGCTTGGCATTGTATGCTGTCAGTGATAAGAACTTTACCGAGTCTCTTTGGCTCTCTTGGACCTTTGTAGCAGACTCAGGAAATCATGCTGACATGGCTGGTATTGGGCCAAGGATTGTTTCGGTTCTCATAAGTTCAGGGGGCATGCTTATATTTGCCATGATGCTGGGACTTGTTTCAGATGCTATATCAGAGAAGGTGGATTCACTACGAAAAGGCAAGAGTGAGGTCATTGAGAGCAATCATATTCTTATTCTTGGATGGAGTGACAAATTGGTAACTTTCTCAAGTATCTTATATGATTAACTGTCTAATGAATATCCTTTCCAATACTTGCAAATTGACGTTGCACACTCTGGGTCTTCACTTCAATGACATTCATTTATCTGATTTCCTCCAAAGATACATCTATTTTTGTAACATGAGCTATCCTTTATGCCAGGGATCACTACTGAAACAGTTAGCCATTGCAAATATGAGCATTGGTGGCGGAGTGGTTGTTGTGCTTGCAGAAAGAGACAAAGAAGAAATGGAGATGGACATAGCAAAGCTAGAATTTGATTTCATGGGAACTTCAGTTATTTGCAGAAGCGGCAGTCCTCTCATACTCGCTGACTTAAAGAAGGCAAGGAAACATATCTTTTATATATCCTTTTCATAACCCCCGGGCACTAACATGGAAACGACCTAATCTTCCTTGAGCTCATGTCCAACAATTCCCTTCTCTGTTCTGTATAATACATTTTTCTTTTATCCATGCAGGTTTCTGTCTCAAAGGCACGTGCCATCATTGTCTTAGCATCTGATGAGAATGCTGATCAGGTTCTTCACATTTCAAATTTTGTGTTTCTAGACCATGTTTTAAGTAGCCCCTTGTAGAACTAATTGATTATTTGGTTGCGATTTTTTTTCTTTTCTTTTATAAGAGTGATGCACGCGCTTTGAGGGTTGTGCTCAGCCTCACAGGTGTAAAAGAAGGGTTGAAGGGTCATGTTGTTGTGGAGATGAGTGATCTTGACAATGAACCCTTGGTGAAGCTTGTAGGTGGAGATCTTATCGAAACAGTTGTGGCGCATGATGTCATTGGACGGTTGATGATACAGTGTGCTCTCCAGCCCGGCCTTGCACAGGTCAGTTGAATATAATTCTGTTCCCCAATCTGAGTTTGCACTCATCTCTAGTTGATGATAGAGTTGGTCAACATTTGGCATGATTGAACGGGCATTGTTTTCTTGTGCATTCTTATTTCCATGTAACGTGGCAGATATGGGAAGACATCCTGGGGTTTGAAAATGCTGAATTTTATATTAAAAGATGGCCCCAACTAGATGGTCTATGTTTCAGAGACGTGCTTATTTCATTCCCAGATGCAATTCCTTGTGGAGTTAAGGATGCTGCAGATTGTGGAAAAATAATCATAAACCCTGATGACAGTTATGTACTAAAAGAAGGTGACGAGATCCTTGTTATAGCCGAAGATGATGATACCTATGCCCCAGCTCCCTTGCCAGAGGTCATATGTTCTTCTGTGGAGTACATGTTTTCCTATATTCTAGTCGCATATTTGCATATATGTACATTATATACCTTAACATTTTGGTATAATATACTTTCTGCTGGTTTTGAATAATGAACTAGGTGATATAAATGTTTTGAATGCTATACAAATATGCTTGAAATTTCCAAATTTACTTGGTGATTTCGCCCTCGATCCCTCTCTCGCTTCTCTATCTCTAATTGGTGTTTTTCTGTCAATAGGGAAAATGGATGTAGTTTTCAACCTTTTCTGTTGGAGCTTTCTCTGCAGCACTTTGAGTGTGAAAGTTTGTCGATGCTCTCTCATATCCTACGTTATTTGTTGCAGGTACATAGAGGCATTTTCCCCAGGATGACTGACCCACCAAAATTTCCCGAGAAAATATTATTCTGTGGTTGGAGGAGAGACATTGATGACATGATTATGGTAATATAAACATAGTAACAGCCTTGTATTTTCGTTTGCAGCATCTATTATACCCTTATCTGTATAATCTTTGTTTCTCTCCTGTCTTTTGTATTTCAACATACCATTTAGCTCACCCGAGGAGATATAAAGAGGGAACAAAAACTATTATTTGTCTCGCATCTCCTCTTCACACTTGTCCCCCAAACTTCAAGTGTTTTCAGTGTCTTGTTAACGACGATATCACGGATTATAAAGCTTAGTTGTTAATTTGAATTTTATTTTCGTTCAAATGTGTGATTTTAGGTATTAGAGGCACTCCTGGCTCCGGGGTCAGAACTGTGGATGTTTAATGAGGTTATTGAGAAGGATAGGGAAAGGAAGTTGACAGATGGTGGCCTTGATATTACACAATTAGTGAACATAAAACTTATTCATCGCGAGGGAAATGCTGTGATCAGACGCCATTTGGAGAATCTTCCTTTGGAAACGTTTGATTCGGTAGGTGTTCAAGTTGCACAAAGACTTGATATATTATAAACAAATTGCAAATTGTATGGAAAGTTATTTCTTTAAACTTGATGTTCTGTATTTTGTTCTTATGCTGGTTACTAACTCAAAGTAAATAGATACTGATTCTTGCAGATGAATCTCTCGAAGACTCCATCGTCCATTCTGATTCACGGTCTCTTGCCACCCTCCTTCTCATCCGAGATATTCAGGTCATTGTTATAGCCCTCGTCGTTTATTTACATACTGAATGTTCACAATTTGTTTCATCCCTTTTCTTGATTATTACTGATTCGATTGCCTGAATTTTACGAACTGCAGTCAAAACGCCTTCCATACAAGAACTCAAAATCTGTCCCTCTACGGCATTCTGCTTTCTCCCAGAGCTCGTGGATTCGCGAAATGCAACAAGCTTCTGACAAGTCAATCATAATAAGCGAGATATTGGATTCCAGGACTAGAAACCTCGTATCAGTTTCCAGAATTAGTGACTACGTGCTATCAAATGAGCTGGTGAGCATGGCGCTGGCAATGGTAGCTGAAGACAAACAAATAAACCGGGTCCTAGAAGAGCTCTTTGCAGAAGAGGTATTTATTTTTTCTTCCACATCTTAGCTCGAGCGCACTCTAATGTTCGGTTGTGTATCTTACCAAAACATTACATTCATAATTGTTGCTAGCAGGTTAAACAAAAATGCTGTTTTTCTGAATACATATGAATCATAACGCGATTACTAAGAACCTGAGAATACTTTATAAATTCTATACAGGGAAATGAGTTGTGCATCAAGCCTGCAGAGTTCTACTTATATGACCAGGAAGAACTCTGTTTCTTTGATATAATGGTACGAGGGCGACAGAGACGCGAAATTGTGATAGGATATCGTCTTGCAGCCACAGAGCGGGCTGTCATGAACCCCGCCAACAAACTGGAGCCACATAAATGGTCTATTGATGACGTTTTTGTTGTCATTTCGTCTGGCGAGTGATACTATCAGCTGCAGTACTTTCTTTTGTATGCTATCGACCTCTCACATCTGATCAAACATCGCGTTCCCATCCCGAGGATACAACCAAACTTCATACACAGACATGAAAGCAATGATTGAAACTTCAACAGTTGCAAAGACGATAAGATCACCATGTCCTAACAAGGTAGAAGTAGCTTGACTCGAGGTCGAGGTCGAGGTCGAGGAGAACTAGGAAAGATCTCTATATATTGTCATAGAGCAACAACAAAGGTACTATTCCAGCTTTTGACCAACACTGGTGTTTTTTTGCAGTTTATAACAGTTATTATGATTTTAGAAGAGGCATCCTAATCTAAGCCCAATTGTGCATTCCTTATACTGTGCTCTATGACTATTCTGTAGACTGTTGTATCTGCATTAATTCTGCCAAAATGAGATTTTGGATGTTTCTGGGTCTTTTGGAAGCATTTATTTTTTTTTTCTTTTTTCTTTTGAATTGATGTCAAACTAATCCTTGATTCCATAGTTTCATTGAATTTAGTCTCCTCCAGCCAGTTGTCATACGAAACGTGAAGAAGACATTGTCCTCCTTGAGCTGTTCATTTTTCTTGTACGTTTTGCTTCTTCAAGCGGGTGATGTCTCATCAGTTATAGAAAGAAACAAGAAAAAAAAAAAAAAAACGCCTTCGTTAATCGAATAAAATCTCATCTTCATTATATTGTAGTAAATCAGGGAAATTGGTCAATTAATTCAAAGAAATTAATAGTTTTGGTTCAAGATACATGGTTTAAGGGCTAAGAATTTAGTCTCAAAACTATCTTCTCGTAAGTCTCATACTAGTTCGAGTCCAATCATGAAAATATGATATTCCAAGGACAATCAATCAAAAGCTCCCAAGAATATATATACTGAGCAAATCTTAAGTAATAACTTACAAACTATTCAAGAAAAGTAAATTGTAGTGGGTAGAGTAATATTAATAAGTAGCTAGTAATGTTTCCCACTCTATCGGAAGAGCTTTAGAGAATCGTCAAGGAATAAATGGAGCCGTCAACATAACGGTGTTAAATAGAATTTTGGTTTTCTTTCATTCAGTCATGGCTGATTAGCAGACTGCAGACGCCAGGCATCTGTTACACTTCCTGACATCCACTTGGTTCTCCCGTGAAGGAGTGGGTCCCAACCGCCACGTGCAGCGCGATTAACGCGGGCAGACAAAGGTTAGCTGGCATTCTGACGACCGACCGAATTTAACTATCTTGCCCGATCCAGAATTCATCTAAATATCATAACTAAAAATTTTGTTGTGTGTGTGTGTGTTTTTTTTTTTTTTTGAAAACTAAAATTTTGTGTTTTTTCCCCTATTTTCATAGACTAATTTAGACTTTATAATTGTATTATCAATCTATTTTTCAATTGCTTTAAGTACTGAATTAAAATTTATATTTTTAAATGATAAAAGCTCTCAAATTAAACTTACTAATCATAATACAGTAAACAACACTAAATTGGACCAACTTCGACCAAGTTAATTGAATAGTTAGTTTAGTAACTACAAAATTATAAGTTCAATTTCTCTTGACTTCAACTAAGTTAATCGAATAGTTAGTTTAGTAACTACAAAATTATAAGTTTAATTTTTCTTGAAAGTTGTCTATTGATCTTATCAACTTCAACTATTCAATTATAAGCAACTTAGGTTGATTTACTTTGTTGTAATTATTTACCGGTTAGAGTTATAAAATAATTTAATATACCTTTTTGTAATGAATGTAAACTTTTTCGTTTAAAAAACAGTAATGAAGTGTAACTCATGGGGAGAAAGAAAATTTATAATAATAATCTAGTGGCTAATTAAACTAATATTAAGTGGTAATAAGTCATCGTCAAGAGATGACAAATTGACAGCGGGGCAAAAGTATTGTTCAATTCCTAGCTTATACCTCGTCAACAACGAAAGCTTGGGGTTTAACACTTTAATAATGTTTCACCTTTATTCACGGGATCGGAGGTGACAATTGACAACGGCATGCATATGATAAATCATTTTTAAAAATATGAATCAATAAAAAATAATAATACTTCTTAATATATAATAAGATCGAGCAAATATAATAACTTATTCATTATATCCAACATGGAATTTTTACAAAAACAGTAAAATCTCACTGCTCGCGTGGAAATCTCATCACGTATCTCCCTCGTTACATTCATATTACCACTACACAACAATATTACAAAATAAAAAGAAAGAAAAAAAATTGAACGGCCAACTTATATATATTACATATCTCTTCACAATTTCTAGTGAGGTCGAATCATACGTATTATCACCATCATATCGATGATTATAATGAAATGTCAAGCATGTTGAGGGCCAGATTCTCCATCATTAGGCGCTCAACTTCTCCGGCACATGGCGTCTTCTTCACCACACCCCCTGCATCAGTTCACATCCTATTGAGTTATTCCATCCAACTAAAAGTCTAAACAAATAATGTAACTGCACGTTTATTATTTACATATATTTTTTAAATACATCTTGTGACTTTAGTCCGTAAAAAATTATTCTGATAAGTTTTAACCAAGAAAGCTAATAGGCCACTGAATAACAACATAAGCGGTCCACAGCTGATTGGCTCATCAAATTTTTAGTTAACAATCTGATCAATTTGACTGTGCGTTTATAAATATATTAGGTTGGAGATGAACGTACCGTTAAAGGAGGAGGTGTGGTTTTTGGACCTGAGGGGGCAGGCGGAGAGGGGAAGAACGGGGAGGTTTTGGCAGTTGCAGATTTCGATCATGTAACCGTCGGGGTCGTGGAAGAAGAGCTGATCCACAATCACGCCGTCTTCCTTAACCTTGGCCGTCACGTACTCGATTTTCATGTCGTCGAGGTTTTTGATGATGAGATCCATGTCGGAGCACTGGAACGAAATGTGGTTGTCTTTTGGGTTTATTTTCCCTTTCTTTGTCGGAACCTTCTCCGCTCCCAGCAAATGGATCCCAATCCCATGATTGAACAACCTATTTTTAAAAATTAAATAAATAAAAATTAATTAGATTAGAAAATAAATTAAAATAGTATAAGACTGAGATTTGAATTCATAATTATTATCATTGCCCGATCAACTCGATTATAATTACCTAAATAATTGTACACGATATGATGTTATCATCTTATCAGTAGAAATTAAACTGACTTTTACTGTCATGATGTTAATCATATCATTGTGGAATGATAAATTCTTTTGTGGATCCCATGGAGGTTGAAGTTTTGTCAAGAAAAGACAATACGGAAAATGACTAGATAAAGTTTTTGGTTCACATCTTCAGATATTATTACAGCATGCTATAAATTTTATAAAGGAAAATATTAATGAAACTTTATTGTTTGGCCATTAAAAAGAGACTATTTACCTTTTCACTTTACAACTTACACTATCATCCAAACAAAAGCATTCACAAACGGCATCAATTATGCTTCAACTTTTTGGGAGGACAAATTATGCTTCAACTTTCATTTTCTATAGGTACGGTCTCAATTAAAAGTGTAAGGTAATTACATATATTCATTATTATTATTATTATTAATGTATTTATATATGCAAAAATTTGTCCAAACCATTAGATGAGTTGAGACAATATGAAAATGTAATACTTATAAATAAATAAATAAAACATTTTATTGAGTATTATATATTTTCAGTAAAAATATTACTCTGTACATTACTATGTTACTTCGAAGATAAAAATTTATGAGAGAGAGACATTCATTTATATATAGTATGCTCAATTGGAAGGAATTGAATCTTCTAGATTAGCGACATCTAACCCAAGAAACCTAGATATGAATGCAGGATGAGAACAGAATTATGTAATGAAATTAAATAAGTAAATAGAAAAAACTGTATTTAATTTTGACTAAAAATCTAAATGAATAGTGAAATCGTAACATACCAAGCTCCTTCAAAGTCGAAGGAGGAGGGGCGCTTGATGAGCACAAATCCCAGAACTTGCTCATAAAACTCCACGGATTTCCTCACGGATTTGCAGACAAAGGAAACATGATTCAGCGCCAGCAATGGCATTCTCTTTTCCTCATCATCTGAAACGAACGACCATGAAGAAGAAGCAGAAGCAGAAGATGAAGACAATGAAGATGATTCTACAAAGCTCTCTATCTCTCTACCCATTCTTCAATCGATCTCTTGAAATGAAAGATGTTTGAGCGCTAAATGTATGTAAGTATAATAATTATGCAAATGGAAGTAGCTAGAAGGTGCTAGATAGATAAGAAGATTGATTGTATAATAAGAGAAGACGAAGATGATGTGATGATAATTTAGTGCTCTGATAAGCGCTAATTTATAAGCGGGAGTGAGGTGAGGAGGGGGAGAAATAGTATTGAGGAGAGGGAGGTGGGGCCCGCCAATACAAGGTATGCATATGCAACCCTTACGTGGCAGTCGCACCCAAAATAATTGAATCCGCTGCTTACGCGGATCGGATGTTATCCGCCCGCGTACACATTTCAAAGCTTCACACAACTCCCAAACGTACATGCAAATACTCTTACAATTGCTTGTCTTCACTTCCCCACCCGCCACTTTCAACATGTTGTAACTGAGGGGTGTTTGGTTGGATGAATTTAGGTTTAAAGGAATTGCAATTCAATGAATTCAACAATTACGCTGTTTGGTTGGAGGGAATTGTACAATTCTCTTCAAACTCCATGAATTGCAATTCGGTGAAGGAGAGGAGCAAATTTGTTGGTGTAAAGATGATTTTACCTCTCCCCTACTACTACAACATAAAGGCATTTTAGTCATTTGGTCACTTCTTACCTTTCAATTCCATGTACTCCGATTCATAAATACCAAACACTATAATTTTGCCAAAGGCCTTACTATAATTTTGCCAAAGGCCTTGTGGTCAAGCGGCATAGTTGTGCCCTTCATAAGTAAGAGGTCACAGGTTCAATCCCTAATGTGGGCGTTGGCTAGTTGAACTTCAACAGGGATACTACACTGTAATAGAGTCAATAGTATTTAAACAAACAGAATTTAAAAAAAAAACACTATAATTTCAATTCCAATCTTATTCGTTTTCAATTCTCTTCCCTCCTAATTATTTCCTTCCAACCAAATGCTTTGTGATTGATTATCCAATTAAAGAATTATTTTATTTTATAATTAATTATTTTGTTATAAAATATTTAATAATTAATATTCTGTAATATTATATGTATTTCTACTCTCTTTCTTTTTCTCACTAGAGGTCGTCACGAGCATGTTTAAAATAAATCAACCTAAAAAAAACATGGCATGGGCCTAGGATTTCTTAGGTTTGGCCTGAAAGAGTAAACATTATTTTAAAATATCTTACATAAAAATGTATAAGATATAAAATAAGATTATAAAGTAGTTATAGGAAAAATTTAAGATGCCGATTAACATTATGTCAATTTGTACCGTGTGCAATAATTTTATATGCTATACTATATACGTCCCATAATACACAATGCAAGATCATACCTGATACAAATTGACAATGGATCAATCAGCATGGTAGAAATTTTTAGTAAATAATTATAACATATATCATGTATAATATACCATGTGAAACGCAATGTATTATTTATTTTTTATTATTTTATTTTTTGGGAATAATAATAAAGACAATTTTTTTTGTGGTCCTTGCTCAGCTCACATGAGTCCATAATGATGAGTGAGGAGTGAGGACTCTTCATATACTCCGTAGTTCTCTCCGACCGCGTACTAATTTGTCCTCTCAATTCACGTGCTTTTTTACCCACTGTGTTTAATATTCAAGAAAGCTCAGCTCCTTTATGTGATGTCCATTCCACGTGAGATATTGTTTGTCAGCAAAAATTTGTGTTCATCTGTGAAACGAATCAAGTCAATATAAAATGTAATACTTATACTATTAAATACAATACTAAATCATAAATAAAATATTACATTTCATCTTGACCCGATCATCCTCATACAAATGAACCCTTGTTTGTTAGCCCCATGGCATTTAATAAGTTGGTTGATTAAGATACTGTGTGTATTTATTAAATTAGTATTTCAATAAGTCATGTGTCTATTAATCTATTCTCACTAATAATTGCATATTAGACATTTTAGGGTCCTACAAGGTACAGCCAAGGAAAGCGGTGATTGGTGTTGTAATTAAGGATGTGGGTGGAAAATGGCAAATTATGCCAAGGACCCGGGTCTATCTTACAAGGTGAACCCGGGTTCATGTTCACAATTTTAGATTTCAATATACAAAATTACATTACTCAATATTCACAATTTTGAAACTCTATATTAACAATTTTGTTATATTGATTCAAAAATTATGTTATACTGTTGAATATTAAGTTATAAAATTGTGGATGTATAACTCTAAAATTGTGAACACGGACATAAGTCTACCCAAGTAGGTGGCCGATGCCTAGATCACCGATTATGGTGATACGCTAGACGTTCAGTCGGCACCCCAAGTACGATACAATCTCAGAATGAATATTAAAAAAAAAAAAAAACTTTGAATTAATACCAAATTTAGGGCATTATCTCTAGTGTTAAAGTACAAATTTAAAATCTTTTTCAAAAACTTGCTTCCAGGACTAGAGATATTAGTGATGTCAATCAACACCGTACCCACACACACATCCATTTTGCTTCCTTTTTTTCCTGTTGTTTCATTGGTTTTGGACATGTGCAGCGTTTACCTTCTTAAATGTGGTTGTTATACCCAACTCCTATCATTCTTAATGAATTTGTAATCATTTTGGGAGAGAGAAAGAAAAAACTCTTTTCTTTTCTTCTCTTCTTACAATTGGGTAATGCTACATAGACATCTCTTTAATTTCTTATATTTAATTTTTGAAAACAATTTTTTATATTTATAATTAGTAGTATTCTAAGATAGAGAGATTTGCCCACATTGGACATGTGCTGGCAATCAATTTGCCATCCCAGCTTAAGATTACTAAACCAGAATAAAGAATCCTCTCCAAATTTTCTATACTTAGATAACTATTAACTAATCGATAATGAACAGATAAAAGTACACGTTTTCCATGACTGACTGTGACACTTCTCTTTTTCCAGCTGGAGAATACAAAGCTTAAATAAGTTCATCAATACCGACAGTATAATATTCACTTATTCAGCGATAAGATGATTACTTGTGTGCATTATATACATCTATACAAACAAACAGAAGTTTTCAATATTTATTCCGTAAGGGGTCTGATATAGATGACCCAAATATTAAATTTTCTAGCACTATAGGAGAGATTGATAAAAGCATATGCTAGCAGCCTCTTTCATCAAACTTTTGGATTGAATGCTTTTCAAAGATAATAGTTTTCAAAAAATAAAATGTTGATCTCAATCCCAATGGCCCCCACTATCCCATCCCTAGGGTCTTATACTCTTATTAAAGAATTAAATCACAAGAGTACCTTAAAGTCATAGACTAAGAACTTGATACACTAATACCTATAAAGGATTCAACTCCAAACTATGTTACAGGTAAAAACCGAACCCCTATCATTCGACTACCAGCATTGCTGAGACTTACTTCACTCTTGCCTTTGCCCACTAAGTCATCCCGGGAAACACGGGCAATATAGTTTAAAGAAGAACCCATGTTTGATGACACAGTATCAAATCAAAGTTTTACCCACTCTGGAAATTTTCAGCATTTAACCAATTTTCTCATTCCTATTAAGGGTGTTGGGTTGCTCATATTGATGAATAGTATACATTGATTGATTCCAACAGCCCCACAGGCCACAACTAGTTATCTTAAGATGTCCAATAAGGAAGAGGAGCAAGTAGCTAGCTGCCTAGCAATTAGGAAGCATGTTACATCTGTGACCTAACCCTTAGGGAAGTAGTTACCTTGTACAGTCATATCACAACTTGGAGGGAGCAATAAGTTATTATCCATGAAAACTACTCATTAAAGGCAAGGGTATAGTTGAGAAATTTGAAAGATTTTCCAGAAATTTCCCCTGGGTAACAAATGGAGATCAATTCCAATTTTGCATTGGATAGCAAATGGAGGAAGTGGAGAAGAAAATATGGTTGAGAAAAGAGTAAAGGGAGAGAGAGGACGAAGATAAAAGGAGGTGCATGGGGTGTATTGAGAGGGAGAGGAACTGATTAAGAGAGAATTTAAATTCTTGGGTGAAAAAGGTAAAATCTGGGCCCACACCCCAGGCTCTATAGGGATTGTGAAAGAGTTAAATCTGAGTCACTTAGGTGCAAGGACCAGTACCTAGTACCCACAAGGGGTGAAACTCCCTGTAATAAAAACAATCTTGCAGCACTAAACAGCAACACGTGGTAGGACAGCCATTGCTTTTGGCAGCATTACAAATTTGTAATATAAATTTATAATAGCTGTCCTAGTAGCCCTACAGCCTTAAACACCGCATTCGTACTAAAGCATATGTACAAACTCTTGGCCTTACCTTGCTGTAGCTTGCTTATCAACATTATTGGAAGATCTCCGAGGACTACCATGCTTATCAACTTATATACATCTAAGACATAAACGCTGTGAGCCACATAAATAGCAAGGTAGATTTTGTAAAAGTCTTAGAGAACACCTAAAACTAAACAGATATTACATGACCCTATATTGTCTTATAATGGGGGGATATATATCTTTTACAAATATATTATACAGCACACAAATGACTCAAGATGTAATAACGTAGTAATAGCTTATCTGTTTTTAAACTGCACTCTGTATTTCATTTAAATATGACCAATCATTAAATGCAACAAGTCTAAAGATGAAAGAATTTACCATATAAATTCCTTCTGGTAAAAGGTCTGAAGAATCATGTAGATCGATTCACTCAATTGTGTGGAAAATGTACTGTTTCTCCATTATTGCTCAACAACCGCTTCTTCACCTTGTCTTGTAGGGGTTAAAATCAGTCAGAATCCCTTTACAAGCACATGTAAAACATGCAACACATAAGTCCAATGATTTAATAGAAAGCATCCTGCATAGTGTGAAAATGAGAAAGTATCAACTTAGGCAGGGGTGACATATACAGATTCATTCAACTCAACTTTTTGGTAAACAATAAAGAAGTTGAAAACATCAACTTCATATGTGATATAAAATAGATGTCAAGAAAAATTATTGGATCACATGTAATTTGGTTACATCTAGGGATGAGTAGTTGAGAGTTAAGATGTTATGGGCTTTTTTTCCATTTGAAACTCTGACAGGATTGAAGGCCGGGACCTCAGCCCAAATGGGCAATCATTTGTCAAAGACTCAAAGGCCTCAGAAACTCAACATAGCCTATAATAGTTATGGGCTTTAGCTTTAACTTCATTCATTTAAGAAACTGTGCTATTACTTGTGTACAAAGGTCAAAGAAATAAGGAAGTGTGATCACAACATGGTTACCTACTAGCCTTTCCTCAATCCTAAAATATCAGAATCCAAATAAAAAAAACATGTTGTGATATTTTGCTGTACACACCTCTTGAGGCAGACAAGAGAGGAAAATGAAGTATAGTTGCCATAGCAGATGAACTCCTTAGATTTCTCAACGGTGTTAGAGCATCCATCACAAAGAGAAGAATCTACCTCCTAAATAACCTCAAAGATCGCATTCATGTAGTTTAAACTGCCAAGGAACTACAATATTCTGGAATCTCCACTGCAACACATATGACAAACCTATTGCTTACATTTGCTTCCTAGAAAAAGCTGTAGTCTAGAAGTTACTAGTCCATTGAAAACTAGTTGCATGCTTTGTTTTATGATGATGACCTATTCTGCTTTTAAGTTCCATCCTCATCCAACCACCACCTACTATCAAAGAACTATCCATTTAACACCACTTCGTGCACTGCTATTCTAAACTTTTTTTGCTTTAGTGCATCGTTGCTGTAACTAAGCTCGGAACTGATTGCTCATGGACAATTAAAATAATAAAATGGATGCAAGAGTGAATGCCCAAGACTAATCATGCTAACATATTCGACCCTTTTCTCCATCAGATCACAATCTCTTTTAACCCGGATATTAGACAAGTTGCTTAGCATCAGCAACCACAAGAGATCATCATCTCCTCTTTCACTTCATTCTAATCTTCATTGTCATGATAGTCATCATCTCTTTTCACTCGTTTTTGGCTCCTTTCCTTTGCCTTGAATTTCTGTCCTTTAATACAAGCCAAGCGTTCCCTATATCTAATAGCTCCAGCATGAATCGGAATGCCCCTTCTTAACACTAAGTTCATGAGATAGATGTATTTGTATCTCATGCCTATCAATGGATGCTTCTCTATCAAAAAATTCTTCTTAAAGGCCTCCCTTAGAACTACTGTCTGCGTCCTAATTTTGTTAGACTGGTAAAATATCCCTGGGTGATGCACCAAAGCCTTTTTGAATCTCATCCCAAAACCCAAATAGTCCCCCAAAGAATAAACATTCTCCTTCTCTGTCTTCTTGGACACCAGCAAATTAAGCATTTCATGAATCACTGCCACTGCCCACTTCTCTGCCTGGTCGCTATTAGGATTCAAATGAAAAGCATCCTCATAAGGCGAAATGTACGGCAAATTTTGCCATTCCTCCACCCAATTCTTCACTCTCTTCTCTAAATCAAACCCTCTTGGTAAATTCATCGAAAACCTAACAGGCCTTCCAATTCCAGCCTCGGAATCCTCACTTCTGGCCCTCTTTTCCATTAGGGAAACTGCTAAATCATCCCTCCATTTAACCAATTCTAATCCGAACACTTGGAGTCCCGATGGATCCCTAAACCCCATATCACAAATCTGAAAATATTCCGGAAATTCGGGGAGAAAACTCAGCAAATAGTCATACGGCAACCCTAAATCGAACTTGAACTTCTCAATCACGCCCAGCGGGAGTCTCCTAGCTCTGGCGAGCATCAAGAGCTTCGCAAGCCGTTCCGCTACGTCTTTCCGGTGATGCGAGAGGCTCGCGATCAGCATTTCGTCGTTGTGCAGAGAGAGCGCCTTCGGAGTGAGCTTTACGTGAGGGGTAGATAGGGGCTTGTTCGGAGGTCTAAAAACCTTGAAAATGTAAGGGAATTTCTGGATGAATCTCACGGCGGTGGTTGGGAGGCCGAGCTGGGGTTTCAGATCGGCGATGGTGCGGAGCGGTAGGGTTTTAGATGGTTGGGAGAGGATAACTGTTTTGAGAGAGAGTAAGGGTTTGAGGTTCTTCTCGTTCTCGACTGCCTTGTCGAGGTACGGGTCTCGGACCCACTTAACCTTTGCGTTCACGAACGTGCGGACGTGGCGGCGGAGCTTGGCTGCAATGGCGGTTGTGAGGTGGCGCAAAGCCATGGTGGTCAACTCGTCATTTACGGAGCCGCTGTTTGGAACGGCAAAAGTTTGGGAAGTTGGCGGCAAAACAAAAACACTTGTTCGCTAAATGAAAAGTTTTTTTTTTTTTTTTTTTTTACAAAATTAAAAAAAAAATTACACTATATAACTTATTTACTTCCTTACCAGTAAAACTAATCAAACATTTTGATTTATGATTTTTATAATGGTAAGTGTAAAATAAATTCTCAAAATTCATAAGACTAATGTGATTAAACTCTTAATTACTTTATTTTCAAAAAAAATGGGATTTGATTCTCAAAATTTTTATATGATTTGCTCTGCCTTTAATTTGATTGCATGTAGTTATAAATGGGAGGATGATTACACAGTACATGTGTCTGAAATATTAACTGTATGGAAAATGTGAAGATTTTCATCTGGCTCGTATAGTCGTATTCAAGAGAAATATCCTAAATAATGCAGAGAGACGCACACAAGAGACACTTGACGAATGACGTTGATTATCTAATGTATGGGGAGGAGGAGGAGGAAAGATGTAGCACCTTTTCGGAGCTACAAAGTGGTGCGTTACTACTGGCGGTGGATATGAAGTTCGCCATCTTTTAGCTTCAGTATATATATGATGTTTTCTTCCTAGGTCAAAATAAACTGCTCCAATAATGAATGGATCAATGACGAGATGATACGTGGCATCAAATTCTCCTATACTGTATGGTGGTTATGGAAGGCTCAGGAATCAGAATACGTAGGATGTTTAATGGTATAATTAAAAATATCAAGGAGGTGATTGATATGGCGGCTATGCTGGCTAAGGAAGCTATGAGGCTCCTTGTTGAAAGAAATACAAGGCATGGAGGTAGGGGCATGTGGATTGGCATGTCTCCTTAAAGAAAAAGGTGGGTGAAACGCAATATGGAGCTATGAAAGGCATGATGAACTGAGTCGGAGTGGGTGTGTTGGTATGCGACTTCAAAGGAAGTTGAATTGTGGGATTTGTTGTCAACATTGGGAGTATGGATAGTTTCATTATCGAGTTATGGGGCCTAAATGAGGGTTTGCGACTTGGTAAGCAAAGGGGGTTCCCATGATTATTTGGGAACTGGACTCGGAAGTGGTGACTAAGGTGATGAGTTAGAACTACGATATTAATAACTTTATCATTACCCTTATTTCTAATTGTATGTATTTAGCTACATGCTTTTAAGATGTGAAGTTCACACATTTGATGAGGGATGTCAATAAATGTGTTGATTTTCTTACAAATCTTTGTAAGGTAAATGATTTGGGTACAACAATCTTAGATGCCCCACCTGAAGACATTTTTGGGCTCCTTTTGACCGATGCCAGTGGTGATAGGCTAAGAAGGGTTACTTAATGTCCGCCTTGAGCGGGGGCGGCCTAAAAAAAATCTAAATATTTAAATTGTATATGTTAATTATAAACTTAATATTATGTAAATTTGAATTGTAACTAACTTTAATCAAATTTCATTAACTGAACTAAAAGCATCAAGTGAGACGGAGGGACTACTTCACAACTTCTTACAAAACAAATGTAAAATGATATCACTAATCATATGTTAAAAAAGATTGTACAACTCTCAAGTAATCTTTATATATTGTTATTTTATCGATACACATTATAAGTAAAAGCATCAATAGTAGAAACTTAACATTATTAACTCATATACAAAATACTCAAATATAAATAAAATTTTAAACTACTATATAACTTTTTAAAATTGATATTCACCATCAAAATTTCATTATTTAAATGATTTAAATTTACTCACAACTCACACTTGTTACTCAAATGTACTATATGAGTAAAATGAACTTACTTTATAGTCAATTTAATTGACTACTCATAAATTTACAATCACTTATTTTATTTTATGAGTACTACTAACTTTTAATTTATTTATAAATTTATAATTACTAGACGAAGTATAGGAGTAAAACATACTTATTTTATACAGTAGTTGGTATATATCTTATTCAAAAAAAAAAAAAAAAAGTCTTCACAAAAAATGGAAATGAAAATGATTTCCAAATCACGACGAATTCTAGAATATTGCCTATTTGCCTCAAATAAATTTCAAGCGCTCACGTGTTGATTTCGGAACGGCTCCGACCATATAAAACGGGCTTCTGATTGGTCTACACAGTGCATACTCGTCCCCACACTCCCGGCGCCACCGCATCGCGGCGGACGACATCCATGGACGGTTGCTTAGACTCAGTTTCTCATCCGCCGTACGAGCTTTTGCTCAGAGCGGCTTCGTTGATTCCCATATCTCACTATCTATTTGCTTTTCTCTTCATCCTTATCTTCTTTCTCTATTATTTCATCGAAATCCATTTCTTCCGAGATTTTCTCGCCGGATTTAGAGGTCAGCATGTGTCCTTGACCTTCAGCCCTTGCTCTCAGCTCTATCAGGAAGTTGTTTCCAAGTGTAGAATTCTTCATGGCAGGTAAATATGTCCTGCACTTGTGATGTACTTTTTTTGTTTGTTTGTTAGTTCGGTATACTTTCATTAGTTTCTTCATCTGCTATGTTTTGATCCGTGTATTTGTGATGTACTGTTTATTTATTTGTTGTTTGGCTAGAATCAGTTAATTTTCCACTGCATATATCGCGGGGAATTTAAATGCAAAGGTTGCACGTTATCACCGTGTTGTTGTTGTGAGGTTACTTGCAGGTATTCGTCTACTCCATGGTTGTGTAGTCCGCATTTACAGACTACCTTCTTACATTTCTTTGGGATGCCTCCAGTCTGTAACTATAGAAGGTGAAATGTAGCTGACTTTATTATTTATGTATTTATTTATTATTATTTTTATTTTTATATCTTTACTACTACTATTATTATTGATTCAGAATTTTTTGCTGATATGTTGTTGCCACCAGAAAGATATTTCATACACCTGATGGTGGAACTATAGCATTGGATTGGCTGACCATTGAGGATGGTAATGCAATTTTCTCGGTTTCATGTGTCCGGAATTAACTTTGTAATGTTTGCTAGAATCTTCTTGTTGATTAAAAAGATAAAAGGCATACTGGTCCATTTATGTAATATTCTAAATGTGGGAAACTGTCCCATGGTTGATCATAAATTTTTTTGAGGCTAGGTAGAGGAGGAACCGTTGTGCTTTGCGCTTACCCTTGTGGTAACGTGATCTCACAAATAAAAGTTGTTAGTTGAGAGTGAAAACCAACCAAGTTAATCCCTACTCTCCATGTTTGAGGCTGTTAAGAATGTGGTTTTCTTTTCTTGGCTCAGTATAGTTGACGATTTGTTTATAGGGTTACCCTTCCAAACCAAATGAAGTCTGAAGCCTTAGTGCTTTGCACATTGCACTTACCCTTGTGGTAACTTGAACTAACAAATAATAGTTGTTAGTAGAGAGTGATAACTGATAACCAACCAAGCTAATCAAAATTTTCCCCTGTAAGCCTTAGTCATCAAAATAGTAGACCATGTTAATAACTAAAATGGGGAGAAAAGCTTAAGTGTGGGCAGTAGCTAAAAGACTTATATTTCTGTGTTCTCTATTTCTGTCTCTACATTAGCTAGCTGATACATCTTTATATATACATGAGAGAAGACAAGCTTCCTCAAATTCTGCACTATTTTTATGCTGCCTAACTACACTTTTCTGCTGCCTAACTTTGCTGCTGCCAAAGTCTAACTTTGCTGTTGCACTTTTCTGCTAACATTGCTGCTGGCCTGCTGCCCAAGTCTAATTTTGCTGCTGCACTTTTCTGCTAACTTTACTGCTGCCTATAACACTAATATACTACACAACACTACTGCACACTACTACTTTACTGACAGACCATTCAAACCAAGTGAAGTCTGAAGGTCCATAAGACCTTAATTACCCATCATTAGGAGTTGGGGTATTTAATTACAATGATGTTCTTTTTCTGTAGAAGTGCATGTACAAGTGCTATAACACTTTCTACAATATATTTTGTTCTATAGCCCAAATTACCAAATAAATACTTTATAATACGGATGTATTGGGCCTTGTTTGACCTATCTACTTACAATTGAGAAAACTTAAAAGTTTGATTTTCCCTGTTTGTGACAGTGTTAGTACTTAATCATCTTATTATCTCCTTTCTTCAAAGGTGGTGTTATTATGTGCTTGCTCATTTGTCATCATTTACTTTTTTTACTGGATAACTGCTACAAATGATTTGTAATTGACATCATATGATGAATTTTATTGTATAAATATAGGAGAATAATCTTTTGTGTTTTCTCCTTGTGCTTTTTAGTTAGGTCATCATATATAAAAAATTGCGATGGAGTTTACAGCAATGATAAAAGCCCAATCCTGATAGTGGTACCTGGCTTAACAAGTGACTCTGATTCTGCTGTAAGCTTCTTTCATCTTATTTTGGAGTCCCTTAATTGATCCTTACAAACTAATAATTCTTGACAATGTAATATGTTGCGTCTTTATGACAATTGATTCTTGTCCATCAAAAACTAGTTATTCCGTGAACTTCCCTCTTCTCACTCTATTTGTGGTGTGTATTTGAACAATTGAACATATATAGCTTGTAATTCCTTTTTCACATTGCATTTTCAAAAATTTAGTCATCTCTACTCATAGTTGAATGAAAGAAATATTCCTTAGATTGTATTTTTTATTTTTTATTTTTTATTTTTTATGTTATGACTTTCTATTTCTATATCATTTATATTGCTTAGTTCTGAAATTTATTATTTAAACAGTATGTGAAACATCTTGTTTTCAAGATGGCTAGACAAGGTTGGAGAGTTGTAGTCTACAATCATCGTGGCCTTGGGGGTGTATCTATAACTGTAAGTATGCCTTTCTCTAGCATGCATTAGATTTAGTGAAAGTGACTCCTAATTATTATGCTTCTGTAGTCTGAACGCTTTTATAATGCTGGATGGACGGAGGACATCCGTAAAGTCATTGATCATCTTCATACCCAATATCCTGAAGCTCCTCTATTTTCTGTGGGGACAAGTATTGGTGCTAATGTTCTGGTGAGAATATCAAGTCTGCTTCTCTTTTCTTTTTTTTTTTTGGAATTTTAAAATATGTCTCCAAACTACAGAGAAGTATTTATCCTAGTGATTGAAAAGGGAGCTAGTCTAATCTTTCTTATATATTGGCATCAATTTCATGATTAAAGCAATTTTGGTGAAAATTAATTCCAAAAAACATAGCTAAATCCTTTTTTTCTGAATAAAAGTTCAAATAGATGCATATGGCTCCTTAAACAACATATTGTTAAGTTCACTTTTCTCTGCACTCAGTTTCTTACTTGCAGCAATTCAAAAGTACCCTTTCGTTAACCTTCACCATACAAGATTTGAGTGTATGCCATTGATTCAATGTGCATCTGTTTCCTTGTGGATACTATATGCTATTATGCGGTAAAAGATATGCACAGCATAGAAAAATACTACTAACAAAAGGGTTATTGCTGTTTCAAATTGAGCAGAAAATACAATATCAGCTTAAGATGTTTTTGAAATTCCAGGAGTTTAGATTGGAATGCTGTGCCAAATCTTTCTCTCTTACCTGCATAGTATAGGTGGCAATTTCATCCCATCATGACATGATCTCCCCACTACTTTTATGTATTGTGCAGTTTTTATCTTTAACCTGCAGAAAAACAGTTTTGCACTATTTATGACTGCGGGTTGCACAAGTCCCATTCTTCTCAATCTAGACTTTATCATGTTCTTCTATGCTTCTTGCAAATGCAAAATACAACCAGAATTTCTTCTCGTTAAATTCATCATCTCGGCCACTTGATTTCTTGTCCTTGGATCCCTCTTCTTAAGCATTCATAAATCCTCTTATCAATTTCTATTTTGAATTAATCTTTTTCTCTAAAAGAGGTTTGTCAAAAAAAATTCTATTTGTATTTTGCTTGACATTGGTTTTCTAAATTTTGGGTTTTTTGTTTTTGTTTTAATTTCTTATTTATTATTTCTTATTTCTTATTTGGTTATATTTTCTTTTCATTCTCATTGGTTGCATACAGTTAAGTTGAATTATCTAGGAGGGTTTTTCTAAAGTAAAATAATTTCAGTATTAGATTTCTTGGGTCAAGGTTTTGGAATTTTCTTGATTCAATTGTGTATTAGTTTTGTAAAATAGTCAATGGAGAAGTTCTTTCACTTGCAATTTCTGCTATTACAATTGTTGAGGTAATTCGTTTGTTGGAGTTCTAATTAGCATGGAGTTGCAGAAGTAAATTACTTTGTTGCATTTTGGACTCGTATTTAATACCATGAGACTGGGTCAAACATTCAAACGGTCTAACCTGTTTATTAAACCATTCCTAACCAGTTATGGCCTGCCTCTTTGTCATCGTGTAGAGTTTTAGCAGTTTATGAACCTGCCTAGTTTTTATATTAACCTGTTATGACCAGCCCCAAAAATCACCCGAGCTGCCCATTTCCCACCTTTAATATATAGGAATAGATCAGTTTATCTTCTGATTTCAGTGTAGCATTATTTTAATAGCTGGGATTTTTATGTTTTCAGGTGAAATATCTTGGTGAGGATGGGGTCAATACTCCCATTGCTGGAGCAGCAGCTATCTGTTCTCCATGGGACCTTTTGGTTAGTTTCTAGTTAGATGGAGGTGCACTAGTGGCTTCTAGATGTACCTCTGATTATCTATATCTATTTACTTGGGTATTGGCCTCTTAACCTGTTGGGGATGCTACTATCCATTTCTTTAGGTCAATCCTTGGGTTTGGTTTAGTTATTTACTCTTTTGAATGGTTATTTTAATTTGAAGATTTGTGCCACTCTATAACAGATTAACAGGGGATAGTTTGCTTCTAGATGTATAATGGGATAATGATGGTGTGACACATCTTATCTTCCTGTCCTTTCTTCTTCCTCTTCCACCATAATTTTTTCAATCTTGATAAAGCTATAGCCACTTCACAACCCAAAAAAATCAGTTACCTAGCCACATCAAATCAGAATTGTGAATGTGACCATAATGTTTATTATTCCTCAAAAGCCTCCTGGGGCTAGATTGGTTGTGTTTGGATATGTTTATTTTGTTTTCTTTTAACAAAATTAAACAAACGTTTTTACCTTTTCCAGATATGTGACAGGTTTATTAACCGCAGGCTTATCCAGAGATTCTATGACAAAGCTCTTACAATTGGCTTAAAAGGTTATGCTCAGCTGTAAGTCTCTGCAACCTTCTTTCTTATTTCAATTGGTCAACGAAACTCAATTCTGATTTCTCTCTAGATTTGGTTTCACTAGATGTATGTCAGCTTGTGTTACTTATGGAAATCAATTTTTTAGTTTTAATTTTTTTTTTTTTGGATTGGCCTTTGTTCATATTTTCGGTTTGGTTTACACCATTTAACTCTGGATTTTGCAGGCATGAGTCTATCATGTCTCGTCTTGTAAATTGGGAAGGCATTACAAAGGTAATTTATGCTAAGTTCCTGCTATTGCTTTGTCTTTTAGTGCTCTCCATTAAGGCACATAAGTCACATACAAAATGTTTTGAAATTCCTTGATTGCTAGAGCATTAGATGCGTGAAAAAACTTTCGGCTGCAAAAATCAATTCTTTGTAAAATAAGGGGTTGAAGTGCAAGTGCAAAATGCTAATGTGTATCAACACACATTTCACCAGTGGCTACTAAAGCTTACTTATATTCTAACCTATATCCTTGGACTTATTAGGTAGATTAGAAATTCTATAACTTATTTGGATTTACTTTATTTCTCACTTTGCCTGAATGAATTTAAAAGAGTGCTTCATTAAATTTTGTAGTGGCAACAGTTGAGAACTCTATTATGTAATTTTCTTCTTTGTGTTTTACATACGAAGGCCATGATAACTACGGAACATCTGTCCATGAGATGATGATGCCTATTATATGAATTAGCTAGCTCTACTGAAGTATCTTCTTGCCCTCTCTTTGCAGTCAAATAGTGTTCGAGACTTTGACAACCATGCCACTCGTGTTCTTGGTAAATATGAGGTACTTTTAATTGTTTCTGAATTTCTTTAATAGAACTTGTAAATCAATTGTTATTGAGGCATGATTATTTGTTACTTGCTGCAGACTGTAGATACATATTACAGGCGATGCAGCAGTACTGGTTATGTTGGAAATGTTATGATTCCCCTTCTCTGCATTAGTGCTTTGGACGATCCAGTCTGCACAAGGGAAGCAATTCCATGGGATGAGTGCCGGTATTTAGTCCTTTACATAGATTCTCATTGAACTCAGAAAACTGCATATTTAATCTTTACCATGAAAAACAGGTATGGGCATATGGCACATTTAATTAAGAAAAATAATGACTTCATAAAATAGTAGTCTAATATCCAATTCTTTCAGGTAACCAGTTCTTTACATCAATGTTAGGAAGTGTACATGTATACCAACCCTGGAGGGTTGAAATTAGTTGAGTTGAGTTTGTCACACTTACGATAAACTCAACAAATCGAAACTAGATGCCTGTTGATTGATGATTAGTTTACATATTCAAAAAACAAGGACATGTAACTTTGACTTTTGTCTGTTTCGGATAATTATCAAATCAAATGCATATGTCACTATTGCTTGTGTTACACAACTTTGTTACCTTTATGGTGACTATTGTTCCAGTACATGTATCCCTTTTAATGTTCTGAAGTGGAGATTTTTACAGGGCAAATAAGAACATTGTTTTAGCTACCACAGAGCACGGGGGACACTTGGCATATTTTGAAGGTCTCACTGCCAAAAGTGTTTGGTAAGCTTTTTATTTTATTTTTTTTATTTTTATTTATTTTTTATTTTTTATATTTTATTTTGACAACAAGTGTTTGGTAAGCTGTGTTGCTGTCCTGCTAATTAGCAAAAATATTAAATTCCACTTTCCTTGCCTCAAGATTAGGTTTTTCTGATATTTGAAGTTTTGAACCATATTTAGTGTTAATTTTAAATATTTTGGTTGGGGGTCAATTGTTATATTGGAAATTGAAAGAAATGGCCTCTAACTATTGAAAATTTGACAAATTCTCCCAAGCTGTTAAAAATTGGATGGCTCCAAAAGAATGATCACACGAATCTGGCCAAGGCAGACTTGACAAATCTAAGAAATGATCGCAATAATCCATGGCATAACCTACTTTGTTTCGATGTCTGATATTAAATAATAATGAATTAAAACATCATGATGTGATTAAATACCATGTTGCTATAGAAATTTAACATCCTTTACGAAACTTGCTTTGCCAAATTTTATATTCTCATTCATCTTTCCCTTTCTTAACTGATTGATTCTCATTATTTTCTTGTACACATGTAACTAATGTACAGGTGGGTAAGGGCAGTTGATGAATTCTTCAGAGTTTTGAGCTCTAGTCCTTTGATCAAGGAAAGAGGTGTGGAGATACATATTCTGTTATTTCATGTGTTAATGGATTTTATAACTGCAGGTGTTAAAATTTACATCTATTTGCTTGCATTTTTTTTACCTATGTGATACTGTCTGTCCTTTGTATGCAAGTTTCTTAATACCCATGAACATTCAAATGCTGATTGCATGAAAACATGAAAAGATTAAAAGCTACCATTTTTGAAAAACTCTATAGCATCGTATATAATGGTGCTATGGGTGTACTTTCTTTCTCCATTTATATTATTCTAAAACACATGGTTCATCTTTACACCGTTACATATGCCACCATAGAAATTCCTCGGTTGTTTATTTGAATCGAAAATGTGCAGTTATGACCATGATGCTCTCACTATCCTAGACATTAATATATTATCGATCATGTTTCTAGGCATGCAAGATACTGCCATGACCAACCCAATTGAATCATCTTCAATTGATCAAGCTCCATACGTGAGCGTGATGGATGATGGAATGGTGCGTGCTGTTACTAATGAGCCGCCACCAAGTGATATAGGATGCTGCGAGCTGTCCGAGCAAACGGTTGCAGAAGACAAAGCTGGAGATGGTTCTTCAGCTGCAGAATGTAATGATGTAATTACGCCCCAAGAAGCAAATGCAAATGCGGCTGCTGAGGTTGCCGAGGACGCTGCTGCATTGCCTCCCGTTAGGAAATGCTTAAATCAGCTTTCAAGGCATAGTAAAGCGTCAATATGGCTTCTTGCCTATGTTGCAATTGTTTTAACTTTGCCAATTCTGGGCTCTGCACTACCACTGCTGCTCAAGAAAAGGTTAAGAAACATCTTTTCAGGATTGTTACAGAGGAAATAATTTATCCTGGCCACGGGGAAGGGTAGCGCTGTCTCATAAGTCATAACTCATAAGAGACAGCCTCTCTATACTTTTCTGTTGTACTAATTAATTATGAACATTTGCAATAAGAAAAACTAAATTCATTTACTCAATGATATAGTGTTCTTCAATAATACCAAAATTGTTTTAGTTTCGAAAAAAAAAAAAAGAAGAATATATGATAATTTTAAGCTTCGGTCTAGCGGGCATTGGTTTTTCAGACATGTATTTATGAACAAGCAAGTATTTTATTTAATTGCTTTACGACTGTCAAAACCACGTATTTAACACTACATTTGTCGAATAGCCAGCTTGGATTAGAGAATTAGACAAGTGTTTACCGGAAGACGATTGAAGTGTTAAGGTAACAGACCTGTAACTGTTTATTTGCTACCAAGTTTGTCAAATGTTCAAGACTGCCTTTAGCAAATATAACTAGGGGTACAAAATCATTGAGATTTAAGATTAGAGCAGGTCTTCTAGGCCTAAATGATGAAGTAATCCCATGGCAAAATGGTGGAACTTTGATGACAGATCACACAGATGACTTAAATAGTAAATTAAGAGATGCACCATATGGAAGGAACTCCAGATCTAATGAGCACGGGTCATCTTTATCTTTGGCATGGACTTCTTCAGCTGACGAGCGCGATCTTTAGCGTCTTTCTTGCGAAGAGCCTCGGCGCTTAGCTTAGCTTCAGCCTCTTCCAGCTTCTTTCGCTGCTCAGCCTTCTTCCTTTGCATAGCTTCTTGCCTAGCATTTTGAAGTTCTTTATACAAGTCTTGTGCAATCTTCGTCCGTGTTGCATCTGTTTTTGAACGAGCCTGAATTGCACAAATTGCAGTTTAGTATAATAGGGTTGCCAATCTAAAATTTTGAAACGTGGTAAAGTTTTTACTCTATTCTGGTGTAACTCACGTGTGGGCTCAGCTTGTATTTTCCAACCAAGTCAATGTAATACGGTATAAGAGCAACCAGCCGAGTCATGTCAGCCATGTTATTAGCATTGGGGAGAGCAAACTTAAATACCAACATCTTCTTATGTGAGCCCACATGCTGATCAGAGAAGTGCATTGAGATGAAACCCTTCCCAAATTTCTCAAATGCCTTTTCACCAAAAACCTGCACAAGTACAATAAAAGAACATCGATTAAGCAGCATTGGTGTTGGGAATGCCTTTCTAATATAAACCAACCCCATATCATCTTATGATGAATGACTGCATTTAGGATGTGCTTTATAAGATTCTGATCTATTCTTATGATGGTTCCTTTATTGCAACATACAATTTCAATTTAAGCCATCAAGAAGGCTGAAGGCCACAGCCAAGCAAACTAATGTAGCTTGACAGGGTTCAGGGAAACTACACCCAAACTGGAGTTTGGTAAAAAAAAAAAAAGATGCAGTTCCAACATCAGAATGCCAAAGATTCCCTGGACAACCAATTTAACATTAGCCAAAACTAAAAATGAAACAATAAAAAAAAATTAAAATTGAGGTAACTCAGATCAGTATTGAGGGCTTCAGCATGACATACATATTAGACTGTTCAATTATATGCTTCAATATGATTTCGAAATGGAATCCCACAGACCTGATAATCTTAACACCTAGTTGGATATCTGTCTACATATACTCCTTTCCCCAACTGAGGCCATTCACGGTGCAATCACAACCATTCAGAGAGAATCAACTATACTTTCTGGTTATTTGAGATAGTAGTATTGGATATACAAGTAGCAAAATCAGATGGTGAACGAAAAATGTCAAAGTTCCCATCATATCATCTACAAAAATGATCCTCCCCACCAACTAAAAGGAAGCCTAACCACGTAAAGAGTAAAAAATGTAAGAATTTCCCATAAAGTACAATATATTATATATATTAATTATGTATTTATGGTGCAAATATATGACTAAGCCAATAAGTAATTTAGTCAAATAAGGTAACTTAGGTATTCAATTTTGTTTTAACTGATTATCTACCTATAATGATACCGTAGGCTTCTAAGCAAAACGATCCCCTCCCACAGCTCCTATTGAAAGAATACACTACACCATCTAGTATTTAGAAGAGAAGTGATAGACACATGACTGACGTTTCCGCAGGTCTACTGCCCAAATGCAAACAAGAAGACATCAAACTATGGCAGAGATATCTCGGTCATCCTAAAGCTTCCCCTATATATATATATATTAGAAGACAGTAAAATAAAGTTAATAGATGCTATTTAAAGGTAACCATTCTTCAAATGTTCAAATCATAACAGAATCAATGAAGCAATTTAGACTGTTACCTAAATTCAAGACAAGACAGAGTATGCACTACATTCACAAAGTCTAAGTAAAATATCAAGGCAATAAAAGCACAACACAAATGTTTACTAAACAGCAACATACCTGCTCAAGAACAACCTCGGTAATCATATCCCCAGCCACCTCCTTTGATTCAGAAACCACTGTAAACTCGTCGGTCACCCACTTCCTCCCACTGGGAGGTGCCATCAATCCAGCAAATCTCTGCAGATCCCTTAACTCCTTCTGCATTGATTTGGCTAATTTCTTCCTTGCCACAGCAAGCACCACCTGATCCATGGAATCATCATTCATATACACCTCGAAAGTTATCTCGTCCTTGCAAGGGACCACCATATTATACAACCTGGAGATCAAATCATGCCTGCTCTTAAGCTCCATAGTAGCTAGCAGTCCCTGGCAATATCTCCGGCCGCTTGCATAGAATTTGAACACATTCTGCCCTTCTTTCAGCAACAACGGAGAGTCATCGGTCTCTCCGACGCCCAATAAACTGAAATTTTTATCGAATATCGTGTCCTTGGTAGCAAATTTAGTGGCCCAAGCAAGTGCAATATTCTCGTTTTCTCTCTTCCCCGTGAAATAATTAATAACGAACACAATCAAAAACGAAACGCACACAATCTCCACTGTGTAAGACGACAACGGCTTGGCGATTTTGACGGCCGGCTCCGATTCAGCTTCCGCTTCCAAACTCGGATCTGAGTCCGGAGAAGTAACAGTTTCAGTAACTACAGGAGATTCGGGCGGCACGTGCTGCGGAATCCCTTCGAATTCATCCTCGTCCCAGTAATCAAAGGAAGTCGACGAGGACGAGGGTTTCTGATCGGATGACGGCTGAGACGTGATCGGAGTATCCGGATTGGACACGGGAGGACCATGGTGAGATTCGGCGGGGTCAGAGACGGAGAGAGTAGTGGTCGGCGGAGGAGGTAGCTCGAGATCGGAAATTGAAGCGTCGTTCTGATCGAGAAGCTCGTCAACTTCATCGGCGTCGAAACCCTCGAAGTGGCGAGGCTCGGAGGCGGAGGCGACGGCGAGGTGGTGCAGGAGGACGGAGACGACGGAGATGAGAGCGATTAGGTATAAGCGCATATCCCCTCGGGGGATGAAGAAGACGGAGAGCGGCGAGATAATCCGAGAAGAAGACGATCGTCTCGCCATTAGTGCGTAGATGTCGAGTTTGGAGTGGTAGACTTGAAGTGATACAGATACACACAATTTAGATCTATAAATCAACTTTTCTGGAAATTACCCTTCCAAAATCTGTATTGCCCAACAATTATATACCGAGCATCATCATTTTTATATCTCTTCTAATTCCCCATAAACTCACCATTACTATATGAAAGAGTATCATTTGTATCTCTTTTAATTTTAGGAAACACTCGTTGTACTTAGGACACTCCATGATTTAACCATGGTTATGGTAAGCACTATGCGTTAGTCGAGCGATAGAGGAGCGTCTAGCACTTAGACAACCTATAGGGGCGCCTATGCGGTTAACTAAAAAAACAGTGCACGTGTGTGAGTGTATATATGTCATATTATATATATATAATGAAAAAATTAGTAAGGCCGAGCCGACCAAATTAACTTAGTTAATTAATTTAAAATGGACAAGATAACTCAGTCGAGTTAAGTGTTAGATAGCACGTAGACCAATTTTTACAACAATGAATTTAACAAAAAAAAAAAACAATGAAATTTTTTTTGTGTGATTATAAATTCAACTCGACTGAAATTACTTTCATTTTTATATAACACTTTGATTTACGAGAAAGCTTGTATGCATTACTTGATGGTGCACTTCAAACTAAGAGCGGTAATGTAAGTTATTATAGTTAATCGATTCAAACTAATAAAATCAATATATTATTACGAAGTTAATTATTCAAGTAATTCAGTTATGGTTATATCATTCTTATATAACTCTTCTTTCTTATAAAATTTCTTATAATATAAGTTATACATAATAAAAATATATATTATGAATAAAAATAAAAGTGAAATTATATGTACATAGATCTTATAGTAACTATTATGAGATAATAAATAGTCATTACATTGAATAATCTTAAATCTTAACTAGTTAATTAGGTAGGTCAAATTTAGGTTGAATAATTATTACCTATATTTAATATTGACAATGTTCAACAAATACATTATCTTATCTCAAAATGTTCATTATTATAACATGCACGCGGAACATGAAAATTTTAAATTTTTATATTAAAACGATGTTATTTTGAACCACGATGCACACAATAATTTGACTATACTTGCAAGACAAACCATAGCCGATTGCCGAAGTAGTTGGGCCGATATTCCACAATTCTTAGCAAAGTAGCCCAAAAAAGCCCACTGGATAGTTGTACTTTTCCTCGGAATGGGTCAGCCACACGCCTCTTTCCAGCTCCAGTTCTTCACTCATGCTAATTACGGAATATTATTCGATTGTGAAAAAAACAAAAACCAATTTCGATTTTAACACTTCAAATTATTGATTAGAATAAGCGAGGAAAGAAGAAGAAGAAACAATCAAAAATCAATTCAGATTGCGATTCGTTTTGTTATATATACGAATACGAATTTTGAGCTCCGGATATGCAATCGGCCATGGCGTTGAATCCTCAGTCTCCTATCTATTGTGGAGGGAACCAACGAATCCTCGAATCCCCTACCTGCTCTTCGTCGTCTTACGCCACCACGCTTTTCCATCCTCCTCCTGTCAAGGTGTGCGCATAGTAAGCAGACGTGCTTATATAATCTATTTTCCGAATTATTAATTGCTTCAGTAATTGCAGAGTTCTAGTTTCGTGGGAGCTAGGGTTTCGCTCTCGAGGAGGCAGCGCAACCCTCTGTGGCTGGCGTCGTCGCGCTCTCTGCAAAGTATTCATTTCACTGTCAATCATAAGCACCGGGGTAAGTTTCTCTCTCTCTCTCTCTCTCGCGCGCGCGCGCGCGGAAATCAGTTAGGTTTTCTGCTTTTATACTTTTTGTGAATGAGGAATGGAGTATTTGTTTTAGTGTGTTTAGTTATGAAGGTTTAGGTATTTCCTTGATTACTTGAAAGTAAGTGCTTCATAAATATTTTGGTTCTACCTTTTGCTTTGTTACTACTATTATACAGGTGGGAGAGGGGTAAGCAATTCAATTTGTCACATAGAAAGTAGGGTTCTGGAAATGTACTTATGGCCTTAAGTTTATTCCTATTACGTGATATGTACTAACCTGGATTGGTTTCAATTGAATGCCGTGGGTGTATCTGAAGTTTGGGACTATTTAATGTGAATTCTCGTAATGTGGAATAGTTTTCTTGCTTGTGCAGTTGTAAAGGCTGTTGCAACTCCCGATTCAGCAGTGGAGTTACCATTGACTGCTGAGAATGTTGAAAGTGTATTGGATGAAGTTCGACCGTATCTCATTGCTGATGGGGGTAATGTTGCCTTGCATGAAATCGATGGCAATGTGGTGAAGTTGAAACTGCAGGGAGCATGTGGCTCCTGCCCTAGTGCTGTAGTGACAATGAAAATGGGCATCGAGCGTCGTTTGATGGAAAAGATACCAGCAATATTTGCAGTTGAATCAATTCCAGATGAAGAAACTGGCCTTGAGCTTAATGAAGAAAACATAGAGATGGTAATGTTTCATACTAGTCTTTATCTCCTTTTATTTATTTATTTATGTTCTACATTTTAAGTGCAGTATTCAATGTATTTATATATGAAGTATTTGGATTTTGGAATGCTCAATTGACAACAATGGAGATGAATTGCAAATTTCATTCATTTGCATTTTTTTATACGAGGGTGTTACTTGGACGTACTCTCGGTGTTGGCCTATGATGCACTGGAATTAAAGAAGTAATAGGATAGTAGAGGGAGAGTTAGATTGAAACTTACTTCAGAGAAAAGCTAGCTTAGGAGAATTGAATTTAGAAATAAAACCTATTTGGCTGATCCAGCTAGATTTTGCCTAAGGCTTGTTTGAGATTTGTGTACATAACCCAGCATCTTTTATGTTTAGTACTGGAGAAATTTTGTAGTACTAAGTTCTTGGAACTTCCATATGGCTGCCTAAATGTTAGATACAGTTGAACCAAGGCATGCTCACAGTAAAATTATCTACATTCTGATTTCTGACATTGTGATGCCCAATTTGTCAATGTGAAGAGTTTTTGTTCCCTCGAATATATCAGCCATTACAGATTTAGTAATTGACTTTCAATTTTGACACATTTATCCTCCATTCTCAAAGTTGTTCCACATTCAAGGCTGAAATGCCCTGATTTGTTTATAGTGATTTGGTCACATCTGTGAAAGCCATAATTTGTAGTGTTTTACCCTAGGGAGAGGAGTTGTATAGTCTATGCATATTTAGATCATCAAGCCTACTTGATCTCCCCCTTTGTTTGTGTGTGTGTGTGTGTGTGTGTGTGTGTATGTCTATCATGTTTTGACATACATAGTTTAATTTAATTATAAACGTTGTAGGTACTTGAAGAGATAAGACCTTACCTTGTTGGGGCAGCCGGTGGAACACTAGAGTTAGTTGCCATCGAGGAACCAATAGTAAAGGTTCGAATCTCAGGTCCTGCAGCAGGTGTGATGACAGTTCGTGTGGCTGTGACTCAGAAACTCCGGGAGAAAATCCCAGCAATAGCAGCCGTTCAACTTCTGCAGTAACTTATACGTCTATTATTGTCGAAACCACATGAATCAAACATTACTAGCATTTCAATACACCCATCTAAAGCACGAGCTGCAATAGCGCCATCTGAAACACTTGATTCAACTCAGCAGGCTGATAATGCCTGGAACTAATCTACAATGCTTTCACTTTGTATCTATGTACAGTTGTGCTTCAATGGACATTTACAAATCCTGTATTTTGAGAATAAAAATGAAGAGATGGTAAGCATGTATATTGCTGCAGGATAAATTTTCTCCAGGCATGTCAAGAGTTCGAAGCTTGGTATTGTAGTTGGGTCAATCTAGTCGGTAAACAGGTATTCTAAAATAGTTCTACTACGTGTACTTTTAAATTTTACTCAATCAAATTTATTGATAAACTATTTTTTTATGAGAGTAAAAGTTGGGAGTAGAGAATGAGAGTAAATATAGTATTTTCCATTCTAAAATACGGAGTACTTCTTTTCTAGTCACGGGAACACAATATTAGTTAATAATAGTCCATTATGACAATTAATTAATTCGGCAGTTTGTACTTTGTACAACAAAAAGAAAGTCGTAGTTTATACTACAAAGTGCGTGCTGTTCCTTGTTTTGGCAAATTATTACTGTATTATTATTATTATTATTATTTAAAAATTATGCAATAAACAAAACTTTCTAAAAAAGGGGGTAATTGTAATTTGCACTACAAAACTATAAAGCACTTAACAATGTGTAAATTATGGTATGCATGACTCAGTGATCACATGCATGTCATATATATAATACGGAGTAATGTATAGATGATGCTCCATAATTAGCAATTTAGCTTTTATAGCATGGATTATGGAACACAAATTATAATTCCATCAATAAGAGATTACGCTTTACGTGTTATCCACTTATTTGAGCAAAGTTAATTTTTTGATATTAGAGATCAAGATAAGCGTTATGAAGTGTCAAGAACATATATATATACGCTTTGTATATCTTATG
Source organism: Ipomoea triloba (assembly GCF_003576645.1). Lineage (NCBI taxonomy): Eukaryota > Viridiplantae > Streptophyta > Magnoliopsida > Solanales > Convolvulaceae > Ipomoea > Ipomoea triloba. The sequence continues at coordinate 2,542,236 of NC_044924.1, read as the reverse complement.
AAGTGTCAAGAACATATATATATACGCTTTGTATATCACCTTTAGTAATACATAGAAAAAAAAAAAAAGAAAGTATATCACCTTTAGTAATACATAGAAAAAAAAAAAAAGAAAACAAGTTTTTGATCATGTTCATTTGACTATTAATAGACAATATATTTAATAGAATTATGAAGTGTCAAGAACATATATATATACGCTTTGTATATCTTATGAAGTGTCAAGAACATATATATATACGCTTTGTATATCACCTTTAGTAATACATAGAAAAAAAAAAAAAGAAAGTATATCACCTTTAGTAATACATAGAAAAAAAAAAAAAGAAAACAAGTTTTTGATCATGTTCATTTGACTATTAATAGACAATATATTTAATAGAATGAAAGTTATTTTAAAAGTTAAATAGTAAAATTGGATAAAGTTGAAAAAAATAATAAAAAGTTGATTTGGAATTGTCAATTTTAAAAGAGTTATACTTACCACAATATATAAAGTTTGATTTTATTTTTTGTTAACAATAAGGCATTTTGTTATTTTTCTTTATTAGTTTGAGTTAGTCGGACAACCAATACTGATTTATCTTTTGTAATTTTTTATCGACTAAAATTATAAGACGTGATTTATTTAGAGCACCGTGATGTATGCTTCCCTTATCACTCAATAAATTAATAAATTAACAGTGGCTGCATGTTTATTCAATGCACGATGGAAATTTGTTTATTATTGTTTATTTCATATTATATTTATCTGATATTCTGATATTGTCATATTCCGTATAACCACAGTATAGTGTGGTGTGTAAAATACGGACACGAGGGAAGTATTCAGGTGCCACGTAAGCGGGTACCATTTTCGGTTTCACGTATGGTTTATGCGTCCAGTTCATCTCCAGACTCCAGGTATCAGAGTCGTATACTCACGGTAAACTCATATCACTTTCGCTCAAATCCACTCTCCGTTCTCTTCTCCGATCTAGCAACGCAATTTCACTCTCTTCCCCAGCTGTTACCGCGCAATCATCGGCCCTATATCTCAACGCCTTCCGTCTTTTTCACCGCCGGCGCCACCGCCGCCGCTTGATTCACCTCCCGATTCGTTGCCGCCTGCTCCGAGGGGATTCGGTTGCCGCCGTCGGGGTGATCAGTGATTCAATATAGACGGACGGACGTACGCACGCATCGGCCGGTGTTTTGGCGAAGAATGATAGTGGGGAGTACTAGGGTTTAGGGCTTTTTTGAATTTGATGGCGTCAGGGGCAGCGTCTGCGTCAGTGTCAGCGTCAGCTTCGATTTCGCAGAGCTTGAGGGATGCTTACAATGGAATGTCCTCCGACAATATCAAGGGATTGGTTCTCGCATTGTCGTCCAGTTTGTTCATCGGCGCTAGCTTTATTATTAAGAAGAAAGGTTTGAAAAGGGCCGCAGCGTCTGGCACCAGGGCTGGTACTGCTCTTCTCTTCCTCTGTATTCACGTTAAAATTTTAATTAATCCGCATTCTATCGTAATTCTCTCATGGTTTAGCACCAGAGCTAATGAATTGGATTTGCACTTTTTTTTTTTTGATGATGTGGAAATGTGGAATGCTGCTAATTAGCTTTGATTGTTCTTAATTTGTAAAAAAAAAAATTGAGGATGCCCTATATGTATGAATAGGTGAAGCCTTGATAGATTACATATGATAGGGTAAGTATGGAGTGCTGTGATATAAACTTTGATCAGAAATCATCTCAATCGAGCAAAAGAATGATTGTGCTGTAACTACTTGCAGCTCAAATTGTTAATTTATTGCTGCATTTTTAGATGACTTGATAGATCCATTGAAGTAAATAGGGTTAAGTCACCTTCTCCTTTTTTGTTCATTGTTTTTATTTGGCCGTTGGGCAGCTGGTGTTGGGACGGTAACCAGAGATAATGTAGTTTCTTGTTGTAGCTTTGTAGTTTGAGATAATTTAGAAGTGGAAGCGTATCCTTTTCTCTGGACATTGAAAATACATGTTAACTAACTTTTCAGTGTACATCCATAGGTCATTTATTGAAGAATGTTCAAGGTGTGGGATGGTCATTAGATTATATATATTTTAGATCCAGCTGGTAATGATATTTGAATTTCTCATAAGACTCCTAACTGCTCTATCTCATAGCTCCCATTTTGAACTTGACCGCATGTACCATGAGACTTTGCTTTACAATCCCTATTTCCTTTCAAACTGTTATTTCAAAGAGAAGGCTCTGCTGCTCTGCTCTTGTTACCTGAGACTATTTCAGAATGAACTGAAATTATTAGGACAAGAAATCCATAATGATAACTGTGACCTATTTTTCCCTTTTGATTGCTGTCATGAATATACTTGAAAGTTTGGTAGAAGTTGTTCGTGCACTGTATAATATTTCTAGTATAATTATGCCTCATTAGGTTGACTTATATCATATAAACTCTCTGTATATTGTGGCCTTTCTTGCTGTTGATATTCACATTTGTTGTTCTGGTATTCATATGGTTCCTGATTGCTTCTGGACCCCATATATAACTTAATAGTGCATGTCTTTCCAATTAAGATTTTGAGACACAGTGTTCTGATGATAAATTTTTTTATAAACTTTGACAGGAGTGGGGGGATACTCATACCTGTATGAGCCGCTTTGGTGGGTGGGCATGATTACCAGTAAGTTGCACTATTATGAGAATCTCATTTGAATTTACATAATGGATATACTTGTGCCCCTGTTGCTCTTTATTTATACAAAAATTCAATGGAAAAGGAAGTCTAATGGTTTACTGTTGTTGCAACAGTGATTGTAGGAGAAATTGCCAATTTTGCAGCTTATGCATTTGCACCTGCTATTCTGGTTACTCCTCTTGGTGCACTCAGCATTATCATAAGGTATGTTAGAAAATAATTTTAATTATCTTATCTTGATTACTTATGAGCTATTGCCTATTGCAGTGCAGTGCTTGCACACATTATTTTACGAGAGAAGCTACATATATTTGGAATTCTTGGTTGTGCATTGTGTGTTGTGGGATCCATCACAATTGTTCTGCATGCTCCTCAAGAACGCCAGATTGAATCAGTGAAAGAAGTGTGGGATCTTGCTACTGAGCCAGGTAATTCATGCTTGCTTCAGTGACCTGTTGTCTTTTTTCTTCGCATCATGAGTTACAATGTTAATCAGCATACAATTTCTTTCAGGTTTTCTCTTTTATGCTTCTGTGGTGGTAATAGCTGCCTTGATTATCGTATTTTGCTACATACCAAAATATGGGCAGACACACGTAATGTGCTATATTGGAGTATGTTCTCTAGTAGGTTCCTTATCGGTATGTATGCAGAGATTCAGCTGTTTCTGAGCTTGCTTGTTTTTTCCTATTTTTTGCCCATTTAATTATTTTTCCAAGTAAACTTTTCAGCTTGGCCGTCTGTTTTTAACAGGTGATGAGTGTCAAAGCAATTGGTATTGCTCTAAAGTTGACATTGTCAGGAATGAATCAGCTAATATATCCTCAGACCTGGGCCTTTACATTGATCGTCGTGGTTTGTGTGCTTACTCAAATGAATTATTTAAATATGGTAATTACCTTTGCTTCAATATCTCCTTTCTCTTCTTGAGTTCTTGTTCTAACAATGCATTACCAAAAGAATGCCACAGCAGAGGCTTGCTGAATCTATTCACATGATAAAGCACATATCATCCAAAATAAGTAGTTTCTCCCAATCAAATCAGTCACATGGTTAAGAAATTAGTCTGATGGTGTATTGCTGGTTGGTTTGTGCTAACCTCAGGTGTTGCTATATAATTCCTGCAATTATCTTTAAAATTGCAAATGTATATTGTTTGATGCTATATCTATGTAATGCTCTGTTGGTTCAAGTTCCAACTTCCAATCTTTGATACCTGCCTTTGTTCTGCAGTAGGACCATTTTATTGACGTAGATATACTGGTATAGGATTGATGCATAATATGCCCATTTGAATAAAATGCTTCTTAGTGTAAAATGAGTATGGTGGCTCTCTCCCCGTGCCGAAATTTTTTCATTGACTGCACTGATGATAGGTTATTTTGTACATTGTCCCAACCTTCCTAACCACTATTCTCGTAATTATGAGTGCAGGCTCTTGACACATTCAACACAGCTGTTGTGTCGCCTATATACTATGTTATGTTTACATCTCTAACCATTTTGGCTAGTGTGATCATGTTCAAGGTAATCTCATAGCCCATCCTGATAAAAGTGTTACTGATTGGATATTTTCTTTATATACATACATATATATATATATATATATATATATATATATATATATATATATATATATCATATGTGTGTGTGTGTGTTTGATGGTGTTTAATGACACAAATTCTTCCTTTTTTAAGCTTAAAATGTTGAGGTACTGAATACTGTAGCTGTCATATAACATGTAGAGAGTATTACAAGTAATTTCTTATCTGACTCATCTCAAACTCAATTTTGCTTTTGTTTGCGTGAATAGGACTGGGATAGACAGAACCCTACACAAATTGTGACGGAGATGTGTGGATTTGTGACAATACTTTCTGGAACTTTTCTCCTTCACAAAACCAAAGACATGGCTGAAGGTATATTTCCGTAATCTTTCTCACTGGCCTTAAATTGGTTAGAAACCATTGAACTCACCTGCACATCTACCTAGCCTGAATTCTGGTAATTTAGTTACTAGTCATTCTAAATTATGTGTACAGGTAACACGCCACGATTTCCCAAGCACGCTGATGAGGAGGATGGTTTCGGTCAGGAAGGCATCCCTTTGAAGCGGCAAGATACCTCGAGATCACCATGATGTATTTTGATTTTCTTTTTTCTTCTCTCTCACTTTTTGCTCATTACAGTAGCCAATCTCTGAGAAAAAGAACACACTTGTGTGAGATTGTATTTTACTAAGTAGGGGTATTCTTTCTTCTAAATAGTGCATAGAAAAGGGAGAGCCTCTGTTTTTTCCCTTTCCCTTTCTGTGGAAAAAAACAGACATCTTTCCTCTTCTTCTCAAATGATGTCAATATACAAAAACAATGAAAATTCGCGACGTACAAACGAAGGCCCCTTAAGCTTCATTCATATACCCAGAAATTTTGCGACTAGTCTGGACAGAAGCTAAGGCTGCATATATCATTTGCAGTTCAGATACCAGAAAGGTGTTTGATGAAATGTGTGAGAGAAACCTCTTTTCTTCTGTTAGTGTTTAGGTAGAACACAACTCGTGTGAATATGCATTATATAGGAATAGGAGCACTGCCAAATTAAAGAACACATGATTTTGTTGAAATTGGATTATGTTCGAAATCCATTTGGTCAGTGACGACTATATATTATATAAATGTGTAATTTAATTCTCAGTTTAAATTTTTAGTTGAAATGAAATATGACAACGTTAGTAATTTTAAATGTGTAATTTAATTCTCAGTTTAAATTTTTAGTTGAAATGAAATATGACAACGTTAGTAATTTTCAGTTTTCACTATTGATGAATAAGTCTTGTGTAAGATCAGTGATACTTTTGATAAATGTGTATAAAAATATAATATTTTAACTAAAAAGTATTATACGTCTTACAAAAGATTTACTCCATTAATAATTCATGGCAATTGGCAAAATATCATTTTGTTTTTCAAAAATTATAACCCTCATCGATGGTTCACTTTGTTTCGTTACTTTTGGAAGACGAGCATCCATATCAACATCCTCCATTGATGATGGGTGGCAACTTTTGGAAAATTGAGATTTACTTTTTCACTTTTCCTTTTCTTTTCAATGCCCATCTAAATCTAAAACAATAAAATTTAATAATTTATTTATATTCTCGATCTTACGTTATTGACTTAATATGCATCTCAAATGACACTTTATTATAAAAATGTTGATGACCTATTATACTTTGAAATGTTAGATCGCTTGAAGTTTTTGATTGATTGGACAATGAAATCCTATCATATTATTTAGGCATGACAAGTGCAGTTGCATCCCCCCTGCTAAAACAGCATAAACACTTACCTTATCAAGTAGCTGCACGTGAATAGCGTGGGGTTTGGGACAATTCCATTCCATATATTAATAACAAACAAATAAGGAAACTGACAATTTTTATAATTTTTTTTTATATTTACAATACATTTTCATATTTTTACAATTACAATTAGTTATTTATTAAGTTTCTATGTTTGATACAAGAAGGGATTTTTCTTTTGGGTAGAAGGGAGGGCGGGAGGAGAAAATCTAAGGGTGTGTTTAGAAAGTAGGAAAATGACTTCTGGAAAATGAGTTATTTTTCTGAAAATGAGTTCAAGTTCATTTTCCGTGTTTAAATGTACTCTGGAAAACTGTCTTTGGATGTTTGGTTCATTTTTCCGGAAAATGAGTGGAAAATGTATAATTATATATTTTTATTATTTTATTTAAAATATAAAAACATTTATAATAATATAAAAATAATATTTTTAAGTGAATAAAATTATTTAAAAAATTATTAATGATATTTAAAAAAAATTATTTGATAACGATACTTTGAAAATTTGTTATGTTTATACATAGTTTTTCCCCGCCGTAATAAAAGTTGAAGAATTGAGCCAAAAAGTGCAGCCTTTCATTGCGAAATTCCCGGACTAATGGATCAGTGGAGATTAACCCAATAAAGCTTTTTTAAAAAATTTAATTAAACTTTTATTGACTAATTAACCAATTATTTTTTCAATAAATTTTAAATAATTGACTAATTAATTTTTATTTGAGTACTATTGACGCTATTATAAGATAGTATATGTTCTATACTTTTTCTATATGTTGCAGTTTAAAGAGTCAATACCCTATCATCGAAGTTCGGTCCTATGACCTTCCTTCAAGGATAGTCACAGAGGTGTATAAGTACAAGGTGATAAAATTGCATAAAATTGGTGTGATTAGTTATAATTTTTAAAAATTTAAGTGACTAATTATATTTTTTTATAAAAAAAATTATATTTTGTATAAAGTTTGATTATTTGTTTGATTTTTAAATTATTTTTTTTTAAATTTTTCAAAGAAAAATGGCGGGAATGTCATTGATTAAAGTTTGGGGCTAAAAAAATTGTTTCAAAATAATAATAATATTAAATTGTATGCACAGAAACACATGTGCAATTCTGCGCATTCTCACATATTTGTTTTCGTATCCCCAAAAACATTTATATATTCTTTTAACTTGCCAACAAAATTAGCGACGGAGAAAGTTAGGTTCCTCCTTTTTAAATTTTTTTTTTGTTTTATTTACTAATGTGTAACTGTTTTTGTCACATTTTAAATCTATTTCAAATAGCAAGATGTTAGACTTGACTCTTTTCAAACTTTGATCTAATAATCTCACCCAGCAACATGCTATTGTTGTGATCAAATGCCAAAATGAGTAGCAGCTAACATCACGTTTTAAATCTGACTTAACTTAATAGTTAAATTGTCACCTTAGAAGTTTTGCTCTAGCGTTAGGATGGAGGTCAAAGGTAATGAAGATTCATTATGCACGTCTAGGCACTTTGGTGGGGTAAAAACAAAAACAAAAACAAAAATAAAATAAAATAAAAAAATAAAAAAAAGATCAGACGAGAATAACAATGGTACTACATCGCACCAAATTAAAAGGGATAGTCGAATGAGTGAAAATCACGAGTTTATTTATTAACAATATTTTTCAGTTAAATTTATAACACATGATCAATGTTTTTAGTACTGCTGACTCTGTTACAATGTAGTATTTGTTCATACCATAATTTTCTATTTAAGAGAGTCACTTCGTTTCACTAGACCACAAGATTATTGGTTACGTGGTTATCATCATAAACAAAACAATGTTACTGACCACGTGGCAGAATTCATTTCAAACATGAAAACAGAAATGTCATTCAAATAAAAGACTTTAAAGGTGGATCTATAATTAGCAGCCACCTAACGACCCACCAACACCCTATATATTTATTACATTATTCAAACAAAAAGCAGAATACATATAAACTAATTAAGATAGATTATGCCAACATAGGATCTGACAGCGTAGTGCATCAAACGTGAACTTGCAGCTGCGGCTATATACATGCTTATATACACATTAGAAAATATTTAAGATGTTTATTGATATTAGTGTACAATTACATATGTTTTTAAGTTATAACGAATATGAAGATAAGCTAAAGTTAACAATACTCAATAAAACTCTAGCCTAATAAGAGTATATATAATTATACTTGATGCTTTTCATGGTTTATACTGTCAATCTGTTATACTAGATACATAGTTATGCCTCATATTATAAAGAAGAATATATGACCATATTTGATACTTAACTTGTATGTTATACAAGATACTATGGGTACAAGTGTTGACGATTTACTAAAAAAAAAAACTTAAAAAGTTATTTTATTTTATTTTTTATTTTTTATTGTCATTTTTACTATTTGTTAGGGAAATCAATTTTTTTTTTCATTCATTCATTTTCTTATAATTTTGAAAATTTAGTCTTTTATATTTACTAGTATTTTTTGGATGTATTTTTCAAATATAAAATTTTTTATATACTATTATACTAGTTTATTGAACCAGGCTCATTAAATGAGACGGGAGAGTAAATAACTTGAGCTAAACCTCATTATTGAACTAGACATATTGACTTATAAATGAGACAAAATGAGAATATGATTATACCTGAACAAAAAAGAAAATATTATGTGTACTTTCATTTTCTACTCCAACTTTTACTCGCATACACAAAAGTTTTGGTGTAGACATTTGTATTGGGGTCCACACGAAAAAAAGTAACTTATCAATACCCGTCACATCACCGAAAAGTAAAATTTAGGGAGTAAGATTTGTGAATCCACGTAATAGAACTAGAAGGAAAAACCTAAAAAATATATATTAATATACTGGATACCAAAAAACATAGGTGCCAATCAGCAGGGCAAACTTTTGGTGTATACATATTCTGAAAGAGACAGAGGGTCCAATTAGAAATAGGGGAAAGTGTAGGGGGAAAATGACAAAGATGGAGGGATTGAATTAATTAGCAGTGAAAACGAGAAGCTCATCTGAAGGCAGTCAAAATTGCAGAAGAGTCACTCTCAGAATGTGGAAATGCAGTGTGCAGATCAGAACAAGTAAAAAAAAAAAAAAGGTAAAAAAAAAGGGAGGGATCAAAATTCAAGATATACCCAAAACCCCAAATCCACATTTTCCAAGTACAAATACTCTGTGGGTCAATCTATCAAAGTACATTCATTAATTAATAATAGTTACATGGTTGGAATATCATTGAAATTTCCTTTTTTTTTTTTTTTTTTTTTTTTTTTTTTTTTTTTTT